>NW_011502534.1:0-19264 GCF_000495115.2 Populus euphratica | reverse complement strand
AACAATTTTTTTTATCAACTACTACCCTCTCTCCCCAACCAAAACGAGACATTGTCCTCAATGTTCGAAGGTAGAAAGATAGAGTATAGAAGATATCACCTGAAATAACGAACACTGACAAACCTGAAAAACACCGAAACAAAAATAAAAAATAACAAAACACAATAATAAAACCAAAAGACACAAAAATTCACAAATGAAGGCTCAAATCCAATCTAAGCTTTTTACGGCTTTCCTTAGATGATCAATTTATGCGACTTATGGAAGGATCAATCACAGGAATGAAAGATTGTAGTTGGTCAATCCATTGTTCAGCAGTAGCAGCAAAGATTATGATTTGTCCTGCAGATGATGTTAGAAATTTCTGTTCCACAGCATGATCAAGAAAAGACAACAACTTATTATAATAACCATTAACATTTAACAAACCTATGGGTCTATGGTGAATGTGCAGTTGAGCCCAAGAGAAAATATGAAAGATCTCTTCCAATGTGCCTAGATCACCTGGTAAAGCAATGAAGGCATCAACATGGTTAAACATTGCATTCATTCGAGCCGACATTGTGGAGACCTGAAGTTCCTCTCCAATTGTTTTTCCAATGATGTCCTCTTGTGCCAAAGCTTTAGGGACGACCCCCAAAACTTGACTACCTCATAAAAATACAGCTATTGACACACCTCCCATTAACCCAAGACTGCCTCTCCCATACACTAAATGAATCTTTCTCTCAACTAGCACTTGACCAAGATGATTTGCTGATTCTAAAAACTCCTTTTCTTTCCCAGGACTAGATCCACCAAAAACACAAATATTTCTTATATGATGACTTGAGGAACTTGCCATTTCTACACACTTATGCATTTGTTGAATGTATGGGTTGAGTAAAAATGAAAGGAAGGAAGAGAGGGTTTTATAGATGAGAAATTAGAAAGACAATCATAACACCTATATGTAGGCCAGCTGGAGTCTTACACACACTCTCTCTCTCTTTTTATTTTTTTATTTATTTACTTTTGAAAAAGCATGTATATATACAAGTAGTTGTGATTGTGGCTCACATCTTCCCTTGGTTTTACGTCAAAGAACGACTTAAACGCCCTCTATGGGTCGGGGATAGGCTTCCTATCCCGTTTTCTTACAAACTGGCAAACAGGATCTTTTTTAGTCAGATTCCCAAGACTAAGTCGATCATGTTCTTTATGAAATCGTGGTCATAAATCATGAATTACACGATGCACATCTCCACTAGGATGCGTCTCAAGAGTCAATAAAAGATTATCTAAAGACTCCTTACTCAGGCCATCCTTAATGAATTGTATTTTATCTTCACGGTTTATAGATACCATTCCTAAAGAACGACATTGTGTATTACAAGTCCATCTAGCACATCGATGACAGACTTCTAGTCGTTTTGCACGACGCTTCTTTGCAAAAGTGCTTTTACCTATTCCAAGCATGTGTGCAATGAAGGAGTTAGAGGACTCACCTAATAATCGGACCTTTGCTTCAATCAACCAACGAATATCTTCAGGAATTCCATGATTCATTAACAATCTCAATCTTGCACATCTACCATGATAAAGTTTTGTAATTGCATTCTAAGGCAGAGCAGGAAAATACTTTTTCAATTTTTCAAGGTTAGTGTCCATTTTCAAATGAGAATTGGAAGAGAGATTCAAAGAATTGCACAAATATATACACAGATATCAGTTATTGTGGGAAATTGAAAGAACCGACTTAAGTCACGGAGTACCGTTGTTCGCTATTTGACCGGGGTGAGAGAAACTAGCAAAAATCACTCAAAAAGAAACACAAAAACAATGTGAGAAAAAAAAATTAACCTTTATCTACAAGATCATTCCAACCAGTTGATTCATTTTCACTAGAAAAATTATCAAAGTAAGCTTTCAAACGATCATTTTCCTTAAAATCATTGTCATTCATTAAATTCTCAATATCACAGGCCCCGTAAGGATTGCTCCATCTTGGTCTTAGCTCTCTAGGGAATGCATAGAGTTGAGAATTATAAAACAAAACTTTTTAACCAGTATCAATCTTTTGACAATTTTCACAAGTTTTGCAGAATGCATGCGTGTCCTTCAACATGGTGGGCCAATAAAATCCATTTTGAAAGACTTTTGCAGCTGTCTTTTTTTACGAGAAATAACTTCCACATGCTTCAGAATGACAAAGTTTAATGACACTACTTACCTCACTGTCGGGAATGAATCTTTGAAATATTTGATCAGGACAATAATTGAATAAGTTAGGGTCATCAAAATAAAAATTCTTCACTTCGTTCAAAAACCTTTTTTTGTCTTGAGTACTCCAATCAGCTGGCAAATCTCCTAAAGCAAGAAAATTGATATTTTTATCGTACCAAGGCATTAAACTAAGAGAAAGTAAGGATTCGTTAGGAAAGTAATCATCGATTGGTGTGATGTTAGATGTCGAATTTGCTGTCACTTTTGACAAAAGATCTGCATCAATATTTTTAGTGCATTTTTCATCCGTGATTTTTTTCTTAGAATAAATCATTTGCAAATCTTCAGATTCATCCAATTTATTTTTACTTAAAGTAGATTCAAGTTGATCATAAACTAATTCATCAATATAATCTACTATCAATATGATCTACTTCTTGTAAATCATTATCATCTCAAGGTTGCTTGCAAATGTTGAAAATATTCATCTCCAATGTTATGTTTCCAAATGATAGCTTCATCAGTCCATTCCTACAATTAATCAATACGTTAGACGTTGCAAGAAATGGACGTCCTAAAATAACAGGAAATGAATTACATGCTTCAATAGGTTGTGTGTCTAAGACAATAAAATCAATAGGATAAATAAATTTATCGACTTGTACTAACACATCTTCAATTATTCCTCTAGGCACTTTTACAAGTCTATCAACAAGTAAAAGAGATATAGAAGTTTGTTTTAACTCATCTAGATTGAAACTCTAAAAAACTGAATATGGAAGTAAATTCACACTAGCACCAAGATCAAGTAAGGCTCTTTCAATTTTTTGTTCTCCAATAAAGCAAGAAATTGTAGGATAACCAGGGTCTTTATATTTCAAAGCATTATTGTTCTGAAGAATGGCACTTACTTGTTCGGCTAGAAAGGCTTTCTTTGTCACATTCAGTTTCCTCTTCACAATGCATAGATCTTTCAAAAATTTAGCATAGGAAGGAACCTGTTTAATAGCATCCAACAAAGGTATATTGATTCTTACCTGTTTGAAAATTTCAAAAATTTCAGAGTTGTGATTGACTTTTCTTTGTTTAATCATGGCTTGAGGAAATGGAAGTGCTGGTGGTGAATCAGTGGTTTCTTTGTAGTTTTCAGATTTAACCCCTTCATTACCCTCAGAGATTGACTCATCATCTTTCTCATAAGATTCAAGAGAGTGTTTTTCAATAACCTTTGACACGATCAAAGAGTTGATGTCTTATCCCAAGTGCAGGAGTGTCAAAGTAAAATAACCCGGCAAGACCGGGGTCGAACCACAGGGAGGTGAATTATATAAATTACAAATAAAGAAAAAGATTTAAAGAGAATAATAACAGAAAAGGAGTTGAAGAAAGTTTTGGGATGTGATATTGATGTAAGGATTAAACAATAACAAAACATATGTCAAGGTTATAGGATTGACTAATGGTATTTCAAATAAATATAATATAAACTCTTTTTATTACTCAACTAGAAACCACACACAAAGGAGGTTCTAATCGGATGATTTCTCGTTATTAGCTCATTCTAAATTACTAACATGATCATATTAATTATCTTATATAAGTAATACCATACTTATAAATATCATCAAGCATTCATGTTGCTAGTTTATGTTAACAACAAATCAAGTTTCTATCATAATAACGATTTCGGCCGAAAACTATGAAAGATCAAGCATTTGATGTACCAAATATTATACAACACAAATCTAAATTAAACATTTAATAAGCAAGGTATTAAGAATTAGTAAGATAAAAAGATAAAACATGTTAATAACAATCTTTCTTGGATATAAACATTTAAAGCTCATGTTGAGTTTATATTATACCTATTCTAACACCATTAGAAAAACTTTTTCACCTTGACATAATTAACTTAGCTAAACATTAAGAAGGAGAAAAACACAAATAAACAATATAAGAACATAAACATAATATAAGCTAACTAAGTATAGGAAAGGAAATGAAAGAGCATAAACAAGAGATTACTATAGCATAAAAGAAAACTTGAACATTACAAAGATGTAGAGAGAAAGCAAGAAGATAACTTTGATCTGAAAATTAATATGACTAAATACATGGACAATGCCTCCTTTTATAGGCTAAGTTTCAGAACTATTGATTGATTGAAGAATTGGTGGGCATCCATTGATTTGGTGGCTGGTTTTTGACATTAATGGCTGCTGGTTTTTTGATATTGTGGGCTGATTTTTGATATTGTTGGCTGGCCAAAACGTCATTGCTCACATCAGAATTATAGCCAACTGAATTGTGGAATCTGTGGGCAATTGTCTCAGCTTTCCATAAAAAAAAACCAGAGCTCATTTGGACTTCTAGAACTCAAGATATGAGCCAAAAACCGAATAGTGCTTGAGCTGCAGGACAGCTTCCGACGTCTTCGTTGTTGCTAAGATTTGGGCTTGAAAACGGTAGAACTGAGTCTTTGACTTCATATGAAAGTTGTAGGTCTATGTCTTACCTTTCCATCGATATAAAATGGACCTAAATCTGATATCTACAGCTCCAGATATGATCAAATTACTGAACAGTGTTCGAGTTTGGAATGCACCAGCAACACTTTGCTAAGTTTGGCCTTCTTTTTATCCTTTCAATTTCAATCCTTAAACTCATCAATCAATCCTTTTATTTATGTGATAGACCTGCATTTAGGATGAACATTTACCATGAATTAAAGGTATATTATATTTTTAGACTTGCTAATATAAAACATGCTTTTGTTAGGGAATTTAATGATACTTTAGGTGCAATATGATGACATAAATCCTTAATGAGAATGCACTTTTAAGTACTAATCAGTTCTTATCTTATTTATTTATGTTTCTCTCTTTTCTTATGTTTAATTAAGTTTATGATGTTAAGGTGAAAAGGTTACATTAATGGTGTAAGACTAAGTATAGTGTAAACTCAACATGAACTTTAATATTTGATATTAACATGTTTTATATGTGTTATCTTATTAACTTTTAATACTTTGCTTGTTAAATAGTTAATTTAGATTTATGTTGTATAACATTTGATACAACAAACACTTGGTACTTTTATAGTCCAACTGTATGGTACAATCTATACTTGTGCTATGAACGGAACTTAATTTGTTGTTAACATAAGTTATAATCATGAATGTCTGACCACATTACAAGTATTAGCATTATTCGAATAAGATAACTAATGTAATCATGTTAACAATTTATGACCTGACTGAAACCTTCTTTGTGTGTGGTTTCCAGTTGAATAATAAGAGTTTATACTATACTTATTTGAAATACCAGTAGTGGATCCTCTAACCTTAACATTTGTTATTATCATTGTTTAATCCTCACATTGATCTTCCATCTCAAAGCTTTTATCAACTTCTTTTTCTTCTTCTATTATTATTATTTCTACTACTACTACTACTACTACTACTATTATTATTGTTGTTATTGTTGTTTTTATTTATAATTTATACAATTAATTTTCTTGTGGTTCGACCTCGATCTTGTTGGGTTATTTATTACTTTGACACTCCTGCACTTGAAAGAAGACATCAATCTTTTGGTTGTGTCAGTAATGATTGTGATGATATTATTAATAATTGTGATCATCATCATCACAACAATAACAATAATAATAATAACTACTAGTAGTAGTAATATTAATAATTTTATTATTCAAAACAAGTTTATGATTTTTTTATTTCAATAACAACAACAACAACAATAATAGTAATGATAATTATAGTAGCGGTTGGAGCAATAATAATTATAATAATAATGATAGTAATGTTAGTGGTGGTAATGATGGTAGTAATAATAATTATAGTAGTACTTTGAGTAATAATAATGATAGTAATAAGAATATTAATATTAGTAATGGTAATGATAACAATATTAATATTAATAATAATACTATTAATAATTATGGTAATAATAATAGTAATGATAATTGTTATAATAATATTAATAATAGTGATGATTATCATAGTAGTAGTAATATTAATGGTAGTAATAATAGTAGTAACAACAACAACAATAATGATAATAATGGTAGTGATAACAATAATTATAGTGATAATAATAATAGGAATTATTGTAAATTTTAATTGATTCAACAAGTAGATCATTGAGGTTTTTATATTCTTAGTATACGGTTTCTTTTTTAAACCATATGTATTCTATTAAGAGCAGTTTGGGCTAATAAAAGTGTGAGAATCATATTGGGATTAGGATCCAAAAGTAACCAAGGTTTGAAACCAAACTTCTTCTAAGGAGAATAGATAAAGCGATTTAGGTGAGATCCAATGTAGATCCAACTTTCTATTTACTTATGAGATATTGGTGGTCTGCGGTGACTATGGCTCCTCTCTTCTTAAAAATTCATACATCCATGAACAATTATCTATTAAATATAGGTTTTAAGTTTAGGTTTGATCTTAATAGAAAAATAAAATGGATCACATAAAAACATATCTTCATAAACCAAGAATTATAAGATCACCCTTTTCTTTTTAGGGTAATAGAGATATCGTACCATTCAAGCCTTTTATTTTTCATGCTCTTTTTAGAGGTCTAGAGAAAGCTTCAATTAATAAGATTTTCCTAACCCTCCTTTCTCGAAAAAAAGAATGTGAAATTCTTTTTCTTTAAAGTATAATTATAATAACGATAGTGATAATAATCAAAATAACCTTGGAATAATATGTTTTGGTATATTAGTTATTTTTTCTTTTCAATTTAACCTTTTCGATAAAAATCTTTTTTTTATATATTAATTTTTTATCCATTATCTTATTGAATAAATGTTATTCCTTTTCAATTTATATCTTCAATTTCAATTTTTCATGTATTTTTTTTATTTGGTCCTTATTATTTTAATTTTTTTAATCCTTTTATAAAAGTTTTATTGATTTTTTATCTCACCCTATAATCTAGGTTTATGGTGTGCTATTTGTTTTCAAATTTTTCCTCATTCTTTTTTTGTCTTTTTGCTTGAGTTATTTCTATTTTTAATTAAACTCTCCAATTAAAAAATATTTAGTTTCTCTTTAATTTATTTTTATTTTTTTTTATTTTTATCTTCATTCTTTTAATTATTATTTATATTTTAGATCTTTTTACGTAGTTATTTTTTTCTTCATTATGTTCTTCCATATTTATTGACCCAATCCAATTTTTTCATTTATTTTAGATCTTTTTACATAGTTATTTTTTTCTTCATTATGTTCTTCCATATTTATTGACCCAATCCAATTTTTTCATTATTTTTTATTTAATTTTGTGCTTTCACTATTATTTCTTTTCAAGGTATCGTAATATGTTTAGAAGAAAAAAATTTGAGGAAGATCATGACCTTCAAGCCAAGTTTGCATCTTTAGCTAGAAAAGTCGAGGCACTAGAATTGAAAAAGAGTGGTCAATTAAAATCTGTTGAAAACATTGTGTGTCAAATCTGTGAAACAAATGAACACTCAACCAACGATTGTCCAACCTTGCCTTCTTTTAAAGAATGTCTCCATGAACAAGCCCATGCTTTAAACAGTTTTCAAAGGGCCAACCACAACCCATACTCCCAAACATACAACCTTGGTTGGAGGAATCACCCAAATTTCAGTTGGAAGAGTGACAATGCACAAACTTCACAACCACCATTTCAAGCACACCATAATTTCCAAAATTCTCATGGATATGCACCTCCTTATGCTCCACCTCCTAGAAGAAATCTTGAGGAAACATTGCATGCATTCATTGAAAAGCAAGAGACAATTAATACTCAACTTGTTCAAAGAACAACAATGCACAAACTTCACAACCACAGTTTCAAGCACACTATAATTTCCAAAATTATCATGGATATGCACCTCCTTATGCTCCACCTCCTACAAGAAATTTTGAGGAAACTTTGTATGCATTCATTGAAAAGTAAGAGATAATCAACAATCAACTTGCTCAAAGCATAACAGATTTTAAAGATACTCTTGCAAAATTCACATCTGCTCTCAATTTTCAACACCAAGGTAAGTTTCCATCTGAACCACAGCAAAATCTCAAGGAGCAATACAATGTAAATGCAAGTAGTTATGGAAGTCAACACATGGATCAAGTCAAATCAGTCACTACTCTACGCAGTGGTAAGGTTATTGAAAAACCCTCTCTTGAACCTTATGAGAAAGATGATGAGTCAATTTCTAAGGGAAAGGAAGGGGTTGAATCTGAAAATTACAAAGAAACGATTGATTCTTCGCCAGCACTTCCATTTTCTCATGCCATGACCAATCAGGAAGAAATCGAGGATGAAAAAGGCATCGAAAAGGTTGATGCGAATCTTTTATCAAAAGTGACAACAGATTCGACACCCGACATCACACCTATCGATGATTACTTTCTTGATAAATCTCTACTTTCTCTTAGTTCAATGCCTTGGTTTGCTAAAAATATCAATTTTCTTACTTCAGGATTTTTGCCAGCTCACTGGAGTATTGAAGACAAAAGAAAATTTTTGAGCAACGAGCAAAATTTTTGTTGGGATGACCCTTACTTATTCTATTATTGTCCTGATCAAATATTTCAAAAATGCATTTTCGACAATGAGGTAAGTAATTTCATTAAATTTTGTCACTCTAAGGCATATGGGGATCATTTCTCTTCAAAAAAGAGGATTGTAGAAATCTTACAAAGTGAATTTTCCTGGCCAACCATATTAAAGGAGTCACATGCATTTTGCAAAAACTGTGAAAATTATCAAAAGGTGGGATTTATTTCAAAACACAGAGAGTCTTTAGATAATCTTCTATTGACTCTTAAGTCTCATCATAGTCGAGATAAGCATCGTGTAATTCATGACTTATGAACCCATTTTCATAAATAACATACTTGACTTAGTCTTGGGAATTTGACTAAAAAAGACCCTGTTTGCCAGTTTTTAAGAAAACTGGATGGGAAGCCTATCCCCGACCCATTGAGGGCGTTTAAGCTGTTCTTGGACGTAAAACCAAGGGAAGATGTGAGCCACATTCACAACTGCGATTTGAATTTTTTTTGTTTGTAAAAACTTGTGTCTTTTGGTTTTATTATTGTGTTTTGTTATTTCTTATTTTTGTTTTAGTGTGTTTCAGGTTTTGTCAGTGTTCGTTATTTCAGGTGATATCTTCTATACTCTATCTTTCTACCTTAAAACATTGAGGACAATGTCTCGTTTTGGTTGGGGGGAGAGGGTAGTAGTTGATAAAAAAAAAATTATTTTTCATTTCATAAAGCATGTGCATAATTGTTGTTACTAGGATGGCAGAGTAAAGGAGTTCTTTTGTTAAAGTGACTCTTGAGACGCATCTTAGTAATCATTCTTAACAAGGTCTATTATAATACTTCCTGAAATATTCAAGTTTACAAACTCTCACATTGTTACCACTTAATTCTGCTCATATACTTATTTAACATGTATTCTTAAACCTTAATTTACACACACACACTTTAACATATGATTGTGGGTTGCATATTGGATTATTATATTATTTATGTTCTTTTGCTAAAGGTAATAACTAAGGGAAAGGGATTGTATATAATTAAAAAACAAAAAAGAAAAAAAGAAAAAAAAGAAAGAAAAAAAAAAGAAAAAAAAATGATGATAATAAAAATGTAGATAAGTTTGATTTCGTAGCCTCCCTAACCTAAGCAATTAAGCCCGAAGGGGTGTTTTAACACCTAATACCCTAAAGTCAACTGACTTGGGAGCTATTGGCCCAACGCTTGTTACATGGGTTGAGGAGAAAAGCTTAAGGAAATCAAACATTGCACTATCTACATATCAGTATCTGCGACCCGAGTTACTAAGCTCGTAGGGGTGTCTTAACACCTAATGCCCTAAGACCAACTGGTCTGGGAGTCATTAGCTGAAAGCTCGTTACATGGGTTAAAGATGCATGATGTTTTAAATTGTATGTATATATATTTTAAAAAAAAAAAGACAAAAAAAAAAGAAAAAAAACAAAGACAAAAATAATAATCCCAACCCAAGGAAGTTAACCTTAAACATTAGAACAAAAATTTTGTTTTCTTCCAAGAAAAGCCCCATAATTATGTGTTGATACATTGAGCACAAAAGAAAGGTTTATTAATATCTTGTTAAGAGGTATTGAGCAGATATATAAATTTAATGAGAGTTTGTTTATCTGGATAGATTAATGGAAGTTAAATGATGAATACCTTGCTTTGTGGAATTTGCAAATTGTTTTTCTATTTAACGCTTTGATTACTAGGGACTAGTAATAAGCTGGTTGGGGGGTGTGATTAGTACTTAAAAGTGCATTTTTATCATGGTTTTATATCATCATTTTGCACTTGAAGTATCAATAACTCCTTAACTAAAATATGTTTTATAATAATGTATCTAATAATATAAGATACCTATAATTTATGGTAAATGTCTATTTTTAATGCAGGTCTATCACATAAATGAAAGGATTGATTGATGAGTTGAAGAACTTAAATTGCATGGATAAAGAGATGGTCAAACTTAGAGAAGAGATGTCGGTGCAATCCAAATTGGAACACTGTTTGGTAATTGGGCCATATCTGGAGCTACAGATCTCAGATTTAGGTCCAATTTATATGGATGGAAAGGTAAGACATAGGCCTACAACTTTCATATGGAGCCCAAGATCTAAAAAGGCCATTATCAAGTCCAAATTGTAGCAACAACAAAGAAGCCCGAATCTGTCTTCCAGCCCGAGCACTGTTCGGTATTTTGGCCATATCTGGAGTTCTAGAAGTCCAAATGAGCTGAATGTTTTACACAAGAAAGCTGAGACAATTTCCTACAACTTTCATGTTTGCACATGGCTCCATTTTTGACGTTATCAATGACGTTTTGGGCAGACAAGAGAAGATAAGGATTGTCACCAAGTCAAAAGTTGGCCACCCACTTATCAATTAGTCATCAAATCAATAGTTCCCAATTTTGGCCTATAAAAGGAGGCATTTGCCATGCATTTAGGCATCTTGGTTTCCAGATCAAGATCATGCTCTTCCTTTCTCTCTTTGTATTTTTTGTAATTTTTATGCTTTGCTTTCATTAATATCAAGTTTATGCTTTTCATTTTCTTTCCTTTACTTAGTTAGCTTTTATGTTCTTATTTTGTTTATTTATTTTTCTTTCTTTCATTATGTCTAGCTAAGTTAATTATGTCAAGGGGAAAAGGGTACACTAATGGTGTAAGAATAAGTATAGTGTAAACTTAATATGGACTTTAATGTTTGATACTAACATGTTTTATATTTATTATCTTGTTCACTCTTTAATACTTTGCTTGTTAAATGACTAATCTTGGTTTATGTTGTATAACACTTGGTACAACAAATGCTTGGCACTTTCATAGCCCATAATGTATGGTATAACCGACACCTGAGCTATGAAAGGAACTTGATTTGTTGTTAACATAAGTTATAATCATGAATGCTTGACGAGATTTACAAGTATTAGCATTAATTGAATAAGATGACTAATGTAATCATGTTAACAATATATAATCTGATTGGAACCTCCTTTGTGTGTGGTTTCCAATTCAATAATAAGAGTTTATACTATACTTGTTTGATATACCATTAGTGGAATCTCTAACCTTGACATTTGTTATTATCATTGTTTAATCGTTACATTAATATTCCATCTCAAAGTTCTCATCTTCTTCTTCTTCTTCTCCTTCTTTTTCTTTATTATTATTATTATTATTATTATTATATTACTATTATTATTAGTATTACTACTACTACTACTACTACTACTACTATTATTATTATTATTATTATTATTATTATTATTATTATTATTGTTATTACTATTATTGTTGTTGTTATTATTATTATTGTTGTTGTTTTATTATTGTTATTGTTGTTATTTATAATTTGTACAATTAACCTCCCTGTGGTTCGACCCCGGTCTTGCCGGGTTATTTATTACTTCGACACTCCTGCACTTGGGAGAAGACATCAATCTTTTCGTCGTGTCACTTATTCATGGAGACATTCCTTAAAAGAAGGCAAGGTTGGACAATCATTGGTTGAGTGTTCATTTATTTCACAGATTTGACACACAATGTTTTCAATAGATTTTAAGTGACCACTTTTTTTCAATTCTAGTGCCTCGACTTTTCTAGCTAAAGATGCAAACTTGGCTTGAAGGTCATGATCTTCCCTAAGGTTGTACATACCTCCATTAGATGTATGAGGTTGAGTTTTACTCGGTGCCTCATAAGTACCCGCAATGTCCCAATTTTGAGCATTTTCAGCTAACAAGTCTAAGTACTCCATTGCTTCATCAGAGTTTTTATCTTCAAAACTTTCATTGCACATCAATTCAACTATTTGCCTATCTTTAGGTGTTAACCCTTCATAGAAATGTAAAACCAATCTCCATGTTTCAAAACCATGATGAGGGCAAGTACTAAAAAAGTCTCGATACCTATCCCAACATTGGTAAAATGTTTCTCCTGGTTTTTGAGTGAAAGTGGTGATTTGTCTCTTGAAAGAGTTTGTTCTATGAGATGGGAAAAACTTCTTTAAGAAGTGTTGTTGCATTTCATCCCAAGCACGAATGGATCCAGGTCTTAAATTTTGTAGCCATGCTTTAGCTTTATCTTTTAATGAAAAAGGAAAAAGCTTTAATCTGATGATGTTCATGCTACAATTTAAATTATTATATCTGTTGCAGACCTCTTCAAATTCCCTTAAATACAAGTATGGATTTTCCAATTCCAAGCCATGAAAAGATGATAAAAGTTGAATAATGTCTGGTTTAAAATTAAAATGAGATGCATCGGGAGGAAAAATTATGCATGATGGTGCACTTGTTCTTGTGGGATTCATGTGGTCTCTAAGTGTTCTAGCACGGTTATTCTCATTATTCTCATTATGAAGTGATTGATATTTTCTGAAAATGATGAGGATATCTTACAAAGTCTACCACTTGATGTACGTGACCACACTCTCATGCACGTGTAGGAGTAGAATAAAAAGAAGAAGAAAACAAAAGAAGAAGAAAACAAAATATACAAGAAAAGATTGATGTCTTCTCCCAAGTGCAGGAGTGTCGAAGTAATAAATAACCTGGCAAGACCGGGGTCAAACCACAGGGAGGTTAATTGTACAAATTATAAATAACAATAATACAACAACAACAACAACAACAACAACAATAATAATAAAGAAAAAGAAGGAAAAGAAGTTATAATCATGAATGTATGGTATAACCGACACCTGAGATATGAAAGGAACTTGATTTGTTGTTAACATAAGTTATAATCATGAATGCTTGACGAGATTTACACGTATTAGTATTAATCGGATAAGATGACTAATATAATCATGTTAACAATTTATAATCTGATTGTAACCTCCTTTATGTGTAGTTTCTAATTAAATAATAAGAGTTTATATTATACTTGTTTGACATACCATTAGTGGAATCTCTAAGCTTGACATTTGTTGTTATTATTGTTTAATCCTTACATTTGTTGTTATTGTTGTTACTATTGTTGTTGTTTATAATTGTTGTTTATAATTTGTACAATTAACCTCTCTATGGTTCGACCCTGGTCTTGCTGGGTTATTTATTACTTCGACACTCCTACACTTGGGAGAAGACATCAATCTTTTCATCGTGTCAAGTTTTTGGCGTCGTTGCTGGGGAGGTAAGTTCTTGTATAAATTATAGTAGTTATTTTATTTTTTTTTCTCCTTGTTTTGCTTTCTTCTTCTTTTTTATTTTATTTCTACACGTGCATGAGAGTGTGATCACGTACATCAAGTGGTAAACTTTGTAGGATATCCTCATCATTTTCAGAAAATATGGCCGAAGAAGATAATTAATCACTTCATAATGAGAATAATGAGAATAACTGTATCAGAACACTTAGAGACCACATGAATCCCATAAGAACAAGTGCACCATCATGCATAGTTTTTGCTCCCGATGTATCTCATTTTAATTTTAAGCCAGGTATTATTCAACTTTTACCTTCTTTTCATGGCTTAGAATTGGAAAATCCATACATGCATTTAAGGGAATTTGAAGATGTCTGCAACACATATAATAATTTAAATTGTAGCATGAACACCATCAAATTAAAGCTTTTTTCCTTTTTCATTAAAAGATACAGCTAAAACATGGCTTTAAAATTTAAGACCTGGATCCATTCGTGCTTGGGATGAAATGCAACAACAATTTTTAAAGAAGTTTTTCCCATCTCATAGAACAAACTCTTTCCAGAGACAAATCACCACTTTCACTCAAAAACCAGGAGAAACATTTTACCAATGTTGGGATAGGAATCGAGACTTGCTTAGTACTTGTCCTCATCATGGTTTTGAAACATGGAGATTGGTTTCACATTTCTATGAAGGGTTAACACTTAAAGATAGTTAAATGGTTGAATTGATGTGCAATGGAACTTTTAAAGATAAAGACCCTGATGAAGCAATGGAGTACTTATACTTGTTAGCTGAAAATGCTCAAAATTGGGACACCGCGGGAACTTATAAGGCACCGAGTAAAACTCAACCTCATACATCTAGTGGAGGTATGTACAACCTTAGGGAAGATCATGACCTTCAAGCCAAGTTTGCATCTTTAGCTAGAAAAGTCGAGGCACTAGAATTGAAAAAGAGTGGTCAATTAAAATTTGTTGAAAACATTGTGTGTCAAATCTGTGAAACAAATGAACAGTCAACCAACGATTGTCCAACCTTGCCTTCTTTTAAGGAATGTCTCCATGAACAAGCCCATGCTTTAAACAGTTTCCAAAGGACCAACCACAACCCATACTCCCAAACATACAACCTTGTTAGGAGAAATCACCCAAATTTTAGTTGGAAGAGTGAGAACAACAATGCACAAACTTCACAACCACCATTTCAAGCACACCACAATTTCCAAAATTCTTATGGATATACACCACTTTATGCTCCACCTCTTAGAAGAAATCTTGAGGAAACATTGCATGCATTCATTGAAAAGCAAGAGACAATCAATACTCAACTTGCTCAAAACATGACAGATTTTAAAGATACTTGATTGTGCATCAAAGTGTCATTAAGTCTCTTATTTTATATATGTATTTATTGTTTTTATTTGGTTGTTTTTATAATAATTGATGTGTTTTTTAGTAATGAAGTTTGTTTTAATGTTTCGATAGGTTTTTGGAGCTTAAATGAATTAATTCAGAAAATTCAACATCGGAATTCAAAACAAAGAATTAAAGAGACATTTAGTTGAAGATTGAAGCAAATCTTAGTTCAAATAAGTACTCCAAATTTGTCCCAAAAATCAATTCTATTCCAATTCTAGAAAAGAATATCATATGATCTATTTCAAGCCCAAACTTGCCTTAAGTTGTGTGCAAACTTCAACCATTAAACACTCAAGGTTTCAATGTCAATCTTACCCCAAATAACAATTACATTTGTATACTTATTTGGTGCTCAAATTCAGCCCAAATTCAGCCCAAAATCAACCCCAAATCAACCTTCAAATCAGCCCAAACACAATCCATGATCTTACATGTCCACACAACAAATAACAATTGATTTATTTTGGGTAATCCATTGATCCAAGAAGGCAAGCACATGGATGGAAAGATGGACGGGATATTTTTACATTATTTTGGGTCAAAAAGAAGAAGGAGACAACTCATAAATGAGGAAGAAAAACGTGCACCAAAGTGGTTGCAAAGCTGTCCTGATTTGATTTTTCAAAACACCTTTCGGTGTTTTACCCATAACGTTTGACTTAGGTATCCAAATGAGCTGTTCTTTAATGATCTGGAAAGGTGATAGAATTTCCTATAAATATGTCTCTAATAGACATCTCGAAAAAAAGCTTCTAAGAGGGTCAAATTGTTGTCCAAAGTTGGAGTCAGATTTGTGTCCGAATGTTTTCTGAAATTGTGTTGTGTTCTTCTTTATAGATTTCGGTTCTTTAGTTTGTAAAACTTATTATTTTAGTTTGATTCAAGTTATTTAATGTTTATTGAAGTGTTCTTATCTATAATTATGGTTGGCTAAACTCTTTCTTGGATCCAAATCAAGGATAACGATGATTGAGGTGAGTTCTTTAGGATATGAATGAATCTTAATGTTTATCTTTTTATTTTCTTCATGAATGATTTATTATTGCAAAGAAATTTTAGAAATCATTTAGGTAATGTTATAATCTTGAATTTTTATACACAAACTTTAGTTTTGGTATAGACATTGCTTGATTCAATGTCTTACTTAATGTGAAAGTACTTGTTCATTCTTAAGCAATAATCAATCTTTATCTTTCTAAACTTCATTGTAATATCTTCCAATCTTCATCTTTCTAATCTTCATTGTAATATCTTCCGATGTAATATCACCATCGTTGATATTAGGTTGAGTTATCTTATATATGTTGAAGAAATCATCAATACATCACCATTAAAATTGATTTGAACCAAGACTTACTTTTTCTTGTCATTTAAAATCTATTTACACTTTTTCATCTTTGAAAACAAATCCATCAATTATTTTCAACCAAGTTATTGTTATTTTAATTTGTCTTGAGTTTTTTTTGTTACCTAGCTTAATTTCCAGATCTAGCTCTCTGTGGATATGACCTCGATCTTATCGAGTTAATTGCTACATCGCACACTCGTGTACTTGCGAGTTAAAACAAGTCGATCATAAAAACCGGTCAAGCAATACTCTTGCAAAATTAACATCTGCTCTCAATTTCCAAGAGAAAGGTAAGTTTCCATCTCAACCACAACAAAATCCCAAGGGGCAATACAATGCAAATGCAAATAGTTCTAGAAGCCAACACATGGATCAAGTCAAATCAGTCACTACTCTGCGTAGTGGTAAGGTTATTGAACCTTATGAGAAAGATGATGAGTCAATCTCTAAGGGTAAGGAAGGGGTTGAATCTGAAAATTGCAAAGAAATGAGTGATTCTCCGCCAGCACTTCCAATTCCTCATGCCATGACTAAACAAAGGAAAGTCAATCACAACTCTGAAATTTTTGAAATTTTCAAACAGGTAAGAATCAATATAACTTTGTTGGATGTTATTAAACAGGTTCCTTCCTATGCTAAATTTTTGAAAGATCTATGCACTCTGAAGAGGAAACTGAATGTGAAAAAGAAAGCCTTTCTAGCCGAACAAGTAAGTGTCATTCTTCATAACAATAATGCTTTAAAATATAAAGACCCTGGTTGTCCTACAATTTCTTGCTTTATTGGAGAACAAAAAATTAAAAGAGCTTTACTTGATCTTGGTGCTAGTGTGAATTTACTTCCATATTCAGTTTTTCAGAGTCTCAATCTAGGTGAGTTAAAACAAACTTCTATATCTTTTTTACTTGCCGATAGAGATGTAAAAGTGCCTATAGGAATAATTGAAGATGTGTTAGTACAAGTCGATAACTTTATTTATCCTGTGGATTTTATTGTCTTAGACACAACCTATTGAAGCATGTAATTCATTTCCTGTTATTTTAGGACGTCCATTTCTTGCAACATCTAACGCATTGATTAATTATAGGAATGGACTGATGAAGATATCATTTGTAAACATGACATTAGAGATGAATATTTTCAACATTTCCAAGTAGATCATATTGACGAATTAGTTTATGATCAACTTGAATCTACTTTAAGTAAAAATAAATTGGATGAATATGAAGATTTGCAAATGATTTATTCTGAGGAAAAAATCACGGATGAAAAATGCACTAAAAATGTTGATGCAAATCTTTTGTCAAAAGTGACAACAAATTCGACATCTAACATCACACCAATCGATGATTACTTTCCTAACAAATCCTTACTTTCTCTTAGTCCAATGCCTTGGTATGATAAAAATATCAATTTTCTTGCTTTAGGAGATTTGCCAGCTGATTGGAGTGCCCAAGACAAAGAAAAGTTTTTGAACGAAGTCAAGAATTTTTATTGTGATGACCCAAACTTATTCAAATATTGTCCTGATCAAATATTTCAAAGATTCATTCCTGACAATGAGGTAAGTAGTGTCATTAAACTTTGTCATTCTAAAGCATGTGGAAGTTATTTCTCGTCAAAAAAGACAGCTGCAAAAATCTTTCAAAATGGATTTTATTGGCCCACCATGTTCAACGACACATGCATTCTGCAAAACTTGTGAAAATTGTCAAAAGATTGATACTGGTTAAAAAGTTTTGTTTTATAATTCTCAACTCTATGCATTTCTTAGAGAGCTAAGACCAAGATGGAGCAATCCTTATGGGGCCTGTGATATTGAGAATTCAATGAAAGACAATGATTTTAAGGAAAATGAACATCATTTGAAAGCTCACTTTGATAATTTTCCTAGTAAAAATGAATCAATTGGTTTGAATGATTTTGTAGATAAAGGTTGATTACTTTTTTTCTCACATTGTTTTTTTGTTTCTTTTTTAATGATTTTTGCTAGTTTCTCTCACCCCGGTCAAATGGTGAACAACGGTACTCCGTTACTTAAGTCGGTTCTTTCAGTTTCCACAATAACTGATATTTATGTATATATTTGTGCAATTCTTTGAATCTCTCTTCCAATTCCCATTTAAAAATGGACACTAATCTTGAAAAATTGAAAAAGCATTTTCCCACTCTGCCTCAGAATACGATTACAAAAATTTACCGTGCTAGATGTGCAAGATTGAGATTGTTAATGAATCATGGAATTCCTGAAGATATTTGCTGGTTGATTGAAGCAAAGGTTCGATTATCAGGTGAGTCCTCTAACTCCTTCATTTAACACATGCCTTTCTAATCTATAAAATCCTCTCTTCCTTCCTTTCATTTCTACTCAACCCATACATTCAACAAATATAGAAGTGTGTTGAAATGGCAAGTTCCTCAAGTCATCATATAAGAAATATTTGTGTTTTCGGTAGATCTAGTCCTAAAAAAGAAAAGGAGTTTTTAGAATCAGCAAATCATCTTAGTCAAGTGCTAGCTAAGAGAAAGATTCATTCAGTGTATGGGGGAGGCAGTCTT
>NW_011502518.1:12568-19480 GCF_000495115.2 Populus euphratica | reverse complement strand
GCAAATTTTACGATTGTTGTGCGGTTATCACACACAACGACAATAAAAAGTCAAGTGATTTTGTTTTCTTTTCTGGTATTTATCAAACATTATTTTGCCAGCTCCTCCGGTCTCCTATAAAACCCTCAAAAAGCTTTTGTAGTTTTAGCCTCTAGGAAAGTTGATATGGCAGAAGAAGCTTTGGTTAAAAAAGCAGGAGATAAGTACAGATCTTTCTTACATGATGAAGCTGAGAATATCACGCAGTGGAGGCATGGTGGCCCTCCCATATATGATTCCGTAAATCAGCTCTTCGAAGAAGGCCGAACTAAGGTTATCGACTCTCTTTTTTCTTTTCATTTCCTTTGTCCTTGTATATGTCTAAATTAGGCGTTCGTGTATGTGTGATGAGTGTTTCTTTTGCCTCTCAAATCCTGTGCTTATAGACATGGTTTGCAGGAATGGCCCAAAGGATCTCTAGAAGAAGTGGTGCAAAATGCTATAAAGTCTTGGGAAATGGAACTCTCACACAAGACTCGTTTACAGGACTTCAAGACCATCAACCCTGACAAATTCAAGCTCATTGTTAATGGTACTATACTGAACTTGAAACCCAAATTTCATTTCTTACTTATTTATTCCTCTTTGATTTAAACTGGACTAATGTTACAGAGAGGGGAAGATTATCAATTAAGGAAGTTGCCTTGAACCTCACCTGTAAGTATACTGATATCGATATATTTTCGATTCTATGGCAGGAAGAGAGGGTTTATCGGGAGAAG
The DNA here is from genome assembly GCF_000495115.2 of Populus euphratica. NCBI lineage: Eukaryota > Viridiplantae > Streptophyta > Magnoliopsida > Malpighiales > Salicaceae > Populus > Populus euphratica. Next base: position 18,719 of record NW_011502518.1, on the reverse strand, counting down.
AGACGCTTAGGATTGGTAGCTACAACGCATTGTTGAAGAATTCTCTGCCAAAGGAATTTCAGTACTACAAAGCAGATGAAGAAACCTTTGAATCATCTCATGATGCCTTTCGATCTGCCTTGCCTCGAGGATTCGCATGGGAAGTGCTGAGTGTATATTCAGGGCCTCCAGTGATTTCTTTCAAATTCAGGCATTGGGGTTTCTTTGAAGGACCTTTCAAAGGCCATGCTCCTACTGAAGAAAAGGTTGAGTTCTATGGCTTTGGAGTCCTCAAGGTATGCTTTAATTAAAAACACTGAAAAGATAAAAAAAAAAAAAGTATATGTATATGGTTATGACCCTTGAATATTTTTGGGTCTCATTACCACAACGCATATGCACTAGGGGTATAAAGAAGGTTGAGGACCTATGCTAAGACTTCTACTGAAGACAAGGTTGAGTTCTATGGCTTCGGAGCCCTCAAGGTATGTTTTAAAAGATACTGGGGAAAAAAAAAACAACACCAAACTAGTAATCGAAAAGGAGAAAAACAAATTTCTGACTTAAAATGCTAAGAACATCAAAATATCGTGTTCTTTTAAAAAAAAACATTTCCGGAAATAAATTCATCAACTTTCAAGTTTGATGGGTCTTATTCATTGTTTTATGGAGGATTTGTAGAGTATTTCTTTTTATGATTCAATCCAATTTTAAAAGTATTTTTGTTTGAAAAAAAATTAAATTGATATTTTTTTATTTTATTTTCTTATAATCTTATTATGTTAACATCCAAAATTTTGCGTTTTATCAATGCCTTATTCCTTCGGTATTTAGTTTATTAGAAAAACTTTTACTGATAACATAAATATTGTTTTTTGCTTCTTTGTTGAAAAATATTCATAATGGCATTTTATTTGATAAGTTGGTATCCATTTGACAATATCACAAGAAATTATAAAGAACTTGAAAATTTTGAATTTGTGGAACTCGAAAAGGTAAAGTAAAAATAAAGGAAAGCCTAATACAAAAGATGAAATAACTGTGATTTCTTTCCGGGTTCCCAGGTGGATGAATCTCTGAGGGCAGAAGATGTGGAGGTTTACTATGACCCAGCAGCGTTATTTGGGGGGCTCCTGAAGGGGGCGCTGATATCGCCATGCCAATCAGAAGATAACACTGTCACCACCGCCGCAGCAACGCGTGGCTGTCCATTTTCCAAATAAATATCACCTGACATGTGTTTGTCGTTGTGCCATGAGTGATTTCTTGCTTTCGTTTGTATGATGAATCAAAGTGCTTGTTTGCTTGCTTTTATTATCGTTTAGAGTTGTTTTGTTTTTGAGATAGTTTTTATGGTTATCAGTTAAAAAAGTAAGTTTAAAAAAGATGGTTAGTTGTGATTAGTTAAATTTAAATATTTATTTGATAAAAATTATGAATGAAATTTACATATAATAAAAAATATGTATAAAATGTTTGATAGAATTGTGATTGCAATTGTTTTTTAAAGTATTTATTTTTAGAAATGTATTAGTTAAATTTAATTATTTATTTGATAAAAATTATAGTTGAAGTTTATATATAAAAAAAAATATGTATAAAATGTTTAATGTAATTGTGGTTCAAAGTATTTTTTTCTTGGAAATGCTTCTGATATGAAAATATTAAAAATATATTAATTTGAAGAAAAAAATATTAGCACATCAAAATGATATGAAAATACTAAAAATATATCAATTTGAAACAAAGAAAAAAATAAAAAAATTTAGATTTTATTAAAAATATTTTTGAAACACAAAAACAAACAAGATTTTACAAAAATCAATTAAAAAACATGCAAAAATTACTTCATAAAAATTGCATTTCAAACTTAATTTTTTAATGTCCTCTGGAATACAAAATGAAATTTGGTTTGTTGCCTGTATTTGTTTCACCACAAATAAAAAAAGCTGATGAAAAACATACGCAGCCTTAATATGCTGTTGTGTGTCTGTTCATTCCTCTCAAGGCAACATTTGCTTCTTGGTGTGTATAAGAAGAAATGGTCACGGATGAAGTGCCTATAAATAATACCATCACCTTGTTTTTCATTAGCAGATTCTTACACATACTAAATGGACAGTCAAGCAAAAACTACCCCATTTCTATCTTCAGGTCTCGGATCTTACACTGATTCCATCTTTGCATTAAGTTATGATCACTTCTTTTTGTATTCAATTCGGTTGATTTAATGTCATTGCTTCTTTTTTTATCCACTTGATTATTAACAGCTTATTTTAACCAACAAGATCATAAGCTGAGGCGCAAGGTTTTTTTTTTTTACTTTTAAAAACATACTTCCGGTGCTTGAACATCCCTTCTATGCTAAAAATAATTTTGGTTTTGTCAGTCATATCACGGGCCTAACTCTCCCTAATGTAATATTGCCAAACTCTAAAATGGACCAAGATGAATCAACCCATTCAAGGACTTCAGATTCCACATACATTTCAACAAGAACAAATGAGTATAAATAGTGTCATTAAAAATGACTCATTTCAGCGGAATTCAATTTTGGGGTCTGTGCCTGGACGACCTTCTTCTACAAGTGCCAAGCTCAACATTTCAGTGCAAAATTGATCATCTGGTTTCAGCCATAAAGCCTGATTGAGAAGAAAATATGATAAGACCAGGGCTTAGGGGATTTTAATGACGAAGAAGATAGAGGGGATGGGGGGAGCACTATAACCACAGTATAATTTTGCGTTTGAAAGCATACAATACTCTTACTTACCTTGTGGTAGTATGTCATTGCAGCAGTAAACCCATCCTGTGCAAAAAGGGGAAAAAAGAGAGGCACCAATAAGATGGCTTTTAAATCATGATAGTATCAAATTGTAACATTGCCCCCATTTAGATAGTCCAACTTTTCCGGCAACCTAATGGCAAGTCATTATAATTGGCATTAAAACTTGTTCATTCTTCCAAGTCAGTCCAAGTCCGACAAGATAATCTGCAACTAGTAAATTAGGGAATCCACTACTACTTGAAAATGAAGTATAAGAATTGGATTTTAGCTTCAAGCAAATACAGGATGTTGTTGGATGATTTCAATAATAGAAAAGATTGTCATGCAATCAACACAAGAAACTGAACTGTAGTCCCATGTTAATTTGTGTACATGCTAAAACGATGACGATATATTACCTTTACATTGTTGCCTGCCTTACCAGACCAGTAACTATGAGGTATGACATTTAAGCACAACATAGAACGTGACTGCAATTTTATGAGAAAGAAAGGTCGAGAGAGCACTATTTCCCTTGGAATAGGCCTATTTGAAAATTGAAATCATAACAAGGCCACAAATTATTGAGTTCTACACATCATGCATATCAAAGTTCATAGACTAGTTAAGGACCTCATCCTTCTTTTTTCCTTTTTGAGAGTGATTTTAGGGCTTCTTATTAATATAATAAATATTCAAAATTCCTCCTTTATAATAATAAAATATATTCTGAAATAGTTTTTTGTAAGCACCGTATAAAATAAATGTCATACAATGAAAATCATACAACACTTAATAATGAATGCGTTTTTAAAATTGATTATTTTATGCTTTGAAAAGCCATGAAAATTAACAACATAAAAGTGACATGTTAGTAAAATTTCCACATAATGATGATAGGAATAAAGTATCCTTACTCCTTCATGTTATAAGCAACAACACCTAGTTCATTGTATACAAGTGGATCTGAAGGGTTAATTGCCTTTGCCTGCATGAAAAACTGAAAAACAGAGAGGCGCATCTGAATGTAGACAAACCATAACAAGAAACAGGTTGAAAACTATAAAAGGAAACAGGATTCCTAAAGACGAATGAGTAGAGTGAAATAATATTATGTTCAAAGTCCATCCAACTTATACTCATTTTGCAAGCAAGCTACAAATAATTCCCCAAATGGAAAATGGAAATCATTTGCTTAAACTACAAGCAAGAATTTGAAGTCAATGCAACAAATAAGATCTCACCAGTTGGGAAAACTAGAAACAAATAACCAGACACCAATTTAGCCAAATCAATTCACAATTCACAAGTTTCAATTATTTTCTCTCTTTGTACAATCAAAATCAGAATCAAACAATCAACAAATATCATACAACAATCACACAAATCAACACCAAGATTTTTATGTGGAAAACTCGATGCGGGAAAAACCACGGAACTATAGTCCATCTAAAAACATTCACTATCAACAAATAATAGGTTCATAACTATTCTTTCTTAGATTCAACTAAGGGTTACAACATACATATCATCAAGAATAACTTATTCTTGAAATACAATAAGATTAAAGAAGAAGTATGTGAGAAAAACTAACAATACTGATAGCCCATTTTCTGTCAAAACAGTCAGCTTCCACACCACCACTCTTTTATCCAACCATTTAGAATGAAGAGTAACATGTCTAGAAGCTGCTATCAAAATCTTAGTCCTATCCAACGGTGAACGAGCTGGAAATCAAGAAAAGAAAACAGACTGTTTTGCTGCCTCTTATTCCTTCCTTTCTCCTTTTTCTCTTGCTATCTTTTGTTCAACAATGCTACTATCTCCACAGATCATTTAATTTAAAGAGATAGCTCTTGACAATTAATGTGGTGGTCCCGCCATCACATGGTACGGAACCACATACAACAAATCTCCCTCTCACGTACCATGTGAGGAATTCGCTATAGTGGCGATCAATATGTAAGTTTCGATTTATGAGGCTCTACCAAACCTGTTTCCTTTCTATAAAATTCAAACTTCTATCTCGATAGAGGTTTGGTCATCATGTCTAACACGTTGTTATCAGTATAGATCTTCTCAACAACAAATAACTTCATCTCCATAATATCTCGAATCCATTGATATCTAACCTCAATGTGCTTTGATCGAGAGTGAAAAGTAGGATGCTTACTGAGATGGATTGCACTTTGACTATTACAGTGCAACGCAAAGTTCTCTTGAACTAGGCCAAGTTCATGTAAGAACTTCTTCATCTATAACAACTCTTTATCCCTTTTAGTAAGAGTAATATATTCAGCCTCTATAGTAGATAATGTAACGTATTTTTGCATCCTTGATTGTCATGAGACTGCTCCCCCTACAAACTTTATCAAGTATCCTAATGTAGATTTTTTATAATCAACATCACTAGTCATATCTACATTTGTGTCTCCAACCAACATATGATTATTATTACCAAAACATAAACTGAAACTAGAAGTACCTTTGAGATACTTGAGTATCCATTTCACTACTACCCAATGTTCTTCACCGTGACTGGAGAGGAACCGCCTAACCAAACCAACTGCATAAGTTATATATGGCCTTATACAAACCATGACATACATCAAGCTATCAACTGTAGATATATAAGTGATTAGTATTTAAAAGTGAATTTTTATCAAGGTTTTATATCATTATTTTGCACTTGAAGTACCAATAACTCTTTAACTAAAGCATGTTTTATAATAACATATCTAATAATATAAGATACCTTTAATTTATGGTAAATGTTCATTTTAAATGCAAACCTATCACATAAAAGGATTGATTGATGAGTTTGAGAACTAAAATTGAAAGGATAAAGAGATGGCCAAACTTAGAAAAGAGATGTTGGCGCAGTCCAAACCGGAACACTATTCGGTAATTAGGTCATATCTGGAGCTATAGATCTTGCATTTAAGTCTACTTTATATGGATGAAAAGGTAAAACATAGGCCTACAACTTTCATATGGAGGTTTGGTTTTAATAAGGTCGTTTTCAAGTCGAAATGGTAGCGACAACAAAGAAGTCTGAATCTGTCCTGCAACCCAGACACTGTTCTATGTTTGGTCCATATCTGAAGTTTTAGAAGTTTAAATGAACTTCACTTTTTTTTACCTGGAAAGCTAAGACAATTTCTTAAAACTTTCATGTGTCAAGTGGTTTCAATTCTAACATTATCAATAATGTTTTGGGTAGACAAGAGAAGATAAGGATTGTCACCAAGTCAAGAGTTGGCCACCCACTTGTCAAATAGTCATCAAATCAATAGTTTCTAATTTTAGCCTATAAAAGGAGGCATCTTGGTTTCTAAATTAAGATCATGCTCTTGCTTTCTCTCTTTGTATTTTTTGTAATGTTTATGCTTTACTTTCATTAAT
>NW_011502518.1:6707-9711 GCF_000495115.2 Populus euphratica | reverse complement strand
TGATATTCGTATTGTGAGAGTTTTTCCTGGGTTTACTTAATGTGGCAGTGGACGAGGAGTGTTTCTATTGATAATGAGGAGAAAGAGGACGCCGGATACCGACTACTTTTAAGAGAGCAAAGCCAAATTTTATAAGATTCTCAATTGAGCCTTCAGATTATTTCATGATATAAAATAATCATAAAATAAGGGAAGAACGTTGAAATTTTTTAAGCCCTTGACTAATAATCACTCAACTTCTTACTTTACTAGTTAAATTAAATAATAATTTAACTAGTAATCACCTGGGAAGTGCTGAGTGTATATTCAGGACCTCCTGTGATTTCTTTCAAATTCAGACAATGGAGTTTCTTTGAAGGACCTTTCAAAGGCCATGCTCCTAACGGAGAAAAGGTTGAGTTCTATGGCTCAGGAGTCCTCAACGTATGCTGTACAAAAATTCAAAACATCACGATGAACCAGTAGCTTTCAACTATTATCCCAACTTGCCTACTTGCTATGATTTGATTGGAAAATAATTAATGAACACGTTAATCAAGCTCATCAGGTAAATCTTTTTGTTCAAGTAATCGCACCTGGCAGCTAAATTAGTGATTTCATTTTGGACATGAAAGGAAAAACTGAGATACCTCAGAACATACATAAATTACAGGAACAACTTCATTGGAAAAATATATATATATTCTGTAAGAAAAGTAAACGGGGTTAATTATGCTGGTGATCATTCACAACAGGTGGATGAATCTATGAGGGCAGAAGATGTAGAAATTTACTATGACCCAGCAGAGTTAATTGGAGGGCTACTGATCTCACCATCCCAATCAGAACCAGAAGACAACACTGTCAACACTGCAACAGCAACACATGGCTGCCCATTTTCTAAAAAAAAGTAACTGGACATGTGAAGACATTGTGCTACTGCTAGCTATTGTTTTGTTACTCTTGTTTGTACGATGAATCAATCCACTTGTTTGCTTTTATTACCATTTTATCTATCTAAGGTACAATGTCTATTCTCGTGTGATCATGATGTAAGAATCTAAAATAAATCATCACGTAACCCCTTGTTAATTTTTTTTATCAGCAGATCGGATCAAAGCCCTCTATCTAGATCACTTCCAGAGATGACTTCAAGTTTCTTATGAAAAAATAAGTATAAAATATCTCTATATACGTAATTCAACTATAGCATAAATTAGATTTAATCAAAGCTCGTTATTTTTTTTTTTTGGTGAAATCAAGAATAGATATATAATAAAGAAAGAAAACCTAATAAGTATATGCAGAACTTTAGCTAAATAGATTGTAGCCTAGGCCTTATTACAAGAAAAAAATAAAGACCCTGTTATTAAACAAACAATACAAAACTATATGAAACCAGAACTTAAATAAACCAAGCTGAAATGCATTCGTGATTCCTGTACAGATCAACACTTGAATACCAAAAAGAAGAGTTCAGATTCCTTATCCACCCTGCAACAAAGTGAAACAAAAGCCATAAGATATCTTCCTAGATTGGCTGTTTTTCCTCAAATATCAAGGTGTTCCTCGCATTCCATATAATCTAGATACTAATAAACGTAAAGCCCCACAAACAAATTTTTCAAATTTACAGTGGTTACCCTGCAAAAGACCTAGCCATTGACATTAAAGGTCATCAAAAACATACAGCATTACCCAGCTCAGTTTCTAAATTTTGTTCTATAGTTTCCAAATAATGAGGCAATGCATGAGGATGTGGGAGACAGTTTCTAAATGTTGCTCACAAAAAAGACATCAGTTGTACTAAGGGCTTAGAAGGTGTCTTTTCACTAGGAAGGCTCTTATGCAAAGGCCTTTATTTAAGACCAGCCATAAAGTCATTTCTATTTTTGAAAGGCACATGGATTTCCAAACATCTGTGATATAAGTTGTAGACCTAGCATACCTGATCATTTCAAGGGCAAACATACAAGAGTTTACAATATAGCCTTCATCCTTCCCCCATTCCCAAATCAGCCTGTCTTCTTTCAATGAATGAATAACTGCAAGATTAAGATCAGACAATAACCTTTGAAATAATAGGTTCTCACTAGTTCTAAGGGGCCATCTCCATTTCAAATTCTAATGCCAAGTATTTTCTATCTAGTATCCCATCTGACTAATAATCCTTACTTTGGAGGAGGACAGACAAAAGAGAGTCGAATAAGAGTTAGCTAAACAAAAACCGGTCAACCAAATATCTGACCAAAAATTAACATGGTTACTATTACCCATTTTAAGTTTACAGGCAACTTGAATAAAAAAGCTATCAAGATCCGTACTAGTAATGGTAAAGCTAATTCCTTGCTAGATCCCTGAAAGTTTTTTCATGAATTTAGGCATTCCGTTTTTGAACTGAGGATTATATTTTTCCTTAATGAAGTCACCCAACTAGCTTTGTTATTGCTTCCTAATTTTTATAATTCACTTGAAAATAAGAGCTTTATTTTTTGCCGATATATTCCCAACACCCGGATCGCCCCTATCTTTTTCTTTTGCCACTATATCCCAAGCAAGCCTATGAGTTTTCCTGTTATCAACACTCTTACCCCATAAAAACCAAGACTACATCGTTGTGATCTTAGAAGCCACTATCTTTGGAATGCAGAAGATGGACATGTAATAAAAAAAGAATAGCAGAGATTACACTTTTGATCAAAATTGCTCTCCCCACCATCGATAATAGCCACCCCTTCCAAGAATTGAGCCGCCCTCTAATAAGTGAGAGAACAGGTTTCCATATGGAAATCCTTTTAGGATTAGCACCTAGAGTGTTCCCCAAGTATTTGATTAAAAGAGTATCACTTCTGCACCTAAGAACACTAGAAATCCCTTCAGTATATATCTGACACAACCAAAAGATTGTTGTCTTCTCCCAAGTGCAGGAGTGTCGAAGTAATAAATAACCCGGCAAGACTGGGGTCGAACCACAGGGAGGTTAATTATACAAATTATAAACAACAATTATAAACAACAACAATAG
>NW_011502518.1:1809-5815 GCF_000495115.2 Populus euphratica | reverse complement strand
ACTTATATTATTAGATATATTATTATAAAACATGTTTTTGTTAAGGAGTTATTGATACTTCAAGTGCAAAATGATGATATAAAACCTTGATAAAAATATACTTTTAAGTATCAATCAATATCTCATCCACACTCACACCCACCAAACTACTCTTATAAAAGTTGACATTGAGCCCTAAGCATAAATTAAACCATTGTAACATTCTCTTGGTATTTAACAAGCATTGAAGGTCATTTGGTAGGAAAAGAAGAGTGTCATCTGTAAAATACAAATGATGAATACCTGTTATTCCTACAGAATCCATGTCATACAGAGCACCCATTTTCAAGCTCCTGCTGATAAGAACTGAGATACCTTCAGCAGCCAAACAAAAGAGAAAAGGGGAGAGGGGATCCCCCTACCAATGACCATAAGATGCTGTGAACTCAGAAGTAGGGGAACCATTGATTAAAACTAATAGTCTTGCAATCGAGACATATGTCATAATCCATTTCCTCCATCAAGCACCAAATTTCATATAGCCCATAACATCAATAAGATAAGAGTAGGACATGGTGTCAAAAGCTTTTCTGAAATCAAACTTAAGAAGGAAACCTTGATAACTCCAAGATTTCATGGAATCCAGCATTTCATTGGCAATAAGGACTGAGTCCAGATGTTTCTGCCAGCAATAAAAGTTGATTTGGAGGGACTAACCACACTCTACATAATTTCTTTTAGCTTAGTGGCGAGAATCTTAGCAATAATCTTATATAACTCATTTAATAAACTAATAGGTCTATAATCATTAAAAAAGGAGCTACCAGCAACTTTAGAATTAAAGCAATATAACTAGTGTTAATACCTTTAGAAAGGTGACCTCTCCTAAATAATTCAAGAACCATTGTGAATAGTTCATGTTTCATTAACTCATAGGACTTCTTATAAAAATTGAAGTTGAAATCGTCAGGTCTTAAGGCCTTGGAGCCTTCACTGCTAAAGATGGCCAAGTGAACCTCTTCTATGGTAATCTCTCTTTCAAGTCATGCAACCTAGTTCTCACTGAGCTTCTAAAAGTCTGTATTACCCATCGTGGGTCTTGGAGTAAGAGATTCAGAGTAGATGTTTGAGAAGTATGCTTTGGCTTCTTCTTTGGTTTTAATTGGATTGGAGAGAATCTTCCCATTGTATGTAATCTAATGAATATAGTTTTTGCATCCCCTAACTTTTATTGAGATGTGGAAGAACCGAGTGTTTTTATCCCCCAACTTGAGCCAAGACTGTCTAGCCTTTTATCTCCATATTGATTCTACATATCTGCAAAGTTTCCATTGCTTACCCTTCAGCTCTATAGCCTTTTTCGTTTAGAATTACACTTCAACCTGATCCTCGAGGAGCCGAATAGAAGACTGGATATTTTACAGAGCCCAATCCTAATTCCCAAACTCAATTTTATTCCACTAGCCTAACTTCAGTCTTAAAGCATTGATTCGTCTGATCACCTAAAAGTCACCAAGGATATCATACATAATTTCCTTTTAGAAAACCTTAAGAATGTTATGGAAAGATAGGGTCATGAGCCAACAGTTTAGACATTTGAAAGGCTTCCATCCCCAGTTAACTTGTTCTTTCCTAACAAGCAAAGGGCAATGATCAGAGAGATCATGATCCAATCTTATTAGTTTCAATTAATTAAAATGAGATGGGCATTGTGTGTGAGTAAAGGATCTATCTAGCCTACTCATAGAGCCACCTTTAAACTAGGTAAATCGATGATTCACTAGCGGGTATTCAACCAATTGATAACCATCAATGAAAGCTTGGAATTCTGAAGCACCTCTCCTTTCTATCAAACCATTACTTCTATCTATCTTAAATAAGATCTCATTAAAATCACCTATTAAAAAACAGGGATAATCCAAGAAAGCATGTCTAAGTTCAATAAGCTCTATCCAAGAGGCTACTTTTTCAAATCTAAAGCCAGCTCCATAATACCCAGTGATCACATAATCAAAAGCATCATCAACAAATGAGCCAAATAAGCTAATCCAACTCTCAACAAATTCAACTAAATCCACCCTAAAGAGATCATCATCCCACATGGCTAACAACCCACCTGATCTACCATGAGCCTCTATGCAGAACCATTTATATTCTGACAATGCCATAGATGAGAGACTATAGAGTCCGAGTATGAAAGTCTTGATTCAATAATAAAACATAAAATAACATTAAAATCCTTAATGTACTTATAGATGGCCTTTCTTTTAGAACTAGATCGCAAACCACACATATTCCAGCTAAGAATCATAAAAAGTAGCATAAAACTATGCATAAATGCATAAAAGCCTACTAGACATACCTGTCCCGATGGTCCTATTCTGCATTGATGGCCTCTTAGATTGTGACTTCAATACTCTCACCATTTGTTTCAAAGTCAATACCCAATTTCTGACCAATTTCTTTCATAGCCCCAATCTCATCACAAGTTGTAGGGAAGTTTGATAGAGGCTGAGATAGTTGTAGTCTTTGGTTGACAGCTCTGATGTAGGAATCAATTGAGTCTTCATTTCCATCACCATTATTTCCTTTGAAATGGCTGCCATCCTGTGACTCACATGACATTTAATGGCACCAAGCTGTTTACCATTCCTGAGAGTCATGCTACGAACTAAGTTCGTTTTAGGCCAACTATGCTGATCTTTTTCCATGACAATCATGTTATCTAGCCCTTTTTCCTTATCATTACGTGGAATAATAGAGTCTAGAGTCGTAGGAGTAGATATTTATCATTTCCCGCTTGTAGTCAAGTCTTAAATCATATAACAGTCTAGGATTTCCGTGAAGTAAACCTGAGCTTCATAGCCATATGCATCCCTTTCTTTCTCTGTCTCACTTTTGCAAAAACTCTGCTTCATAATCACTTCAGTGACATAATCTAGGTCTGTAAAAGTGGAGTTTTTATTTGCAACCATATCTGGTTGCTCCTTTATAGCCACTATCTCGATATCACTCAGTGATGAGGTACAACCCAACTCTAAATCAAACTCTAAAGTATACCCAATGGAATAAATGAGCGAAGCCAAATCTGTGTAGACCTCATATTTAATATCCAAGATGTTGATTTCCACTTTTTCCTTATCAATCGTGAGATTTACTATTCCATTAAGAGAAATAGAGGGTGAATTGCCTACCAAGATTGTTAACCCCGATATATTTCCTTTACTAATAAAGTTAAATCATACCCAAGAACCTTACAATCTTCCCCCATTAGACATTTAATGCATTCCCTTTTTATGTTTTATTCTTCATCGAGCAGATCACCTAGAAAAATGAAACCACTCGCTCAATCTTTTGCATTGCTTTTTCATATCGGACAGGTCGCCTAGAATAATTAGACGACTAGTGAAACTCTTTTCGCATTTTATTCTTCATCGGGAAGGTCGCTTGGAACAATTAGACCATCTTTCTTTAAAAACAAAAAAAAAACCAAAACAAAAAAAACTTAATAAAAGGAAAAGGAAAAGAAAAAAAGGAAGGGTTTTCACAAGTATTCTTCTTTACAAAAGTTACTACACAAAGTCAAAAGAAAATCAATTTTCTAACATATTTGCACCGTAAACATTGTAAAAAGGGGGCAATTATTGTAACCCAATTTTGGCCCATTGGCTTTTTAATTTAATTTTACAGGATTTAAGATGTAAAATTAAAATATCAGAGATTTATTTTGATAAAAAAATATGATTTGTCAACTTGTGTGAAAACTAGGGACTACAATATACTTTTTTTATTTTATCCATATCTTCAAGATAATGATAGTCATCCGCCTTCAAATTTGATTATTAATCAAATTCAAACTTCAAAAAAGAGAATGAGTTTGATTGAACCTTTATTTCTCACACGTAAAGAAACTTTGTCACTATAAATACAAACCTCAGTATATGCAAAAGAGAGGGGACAATCAGAAGAAACTTGGAGAGAGGCCATCACAAAAAAAAAAAAAAAACATAAAAAGAGACAAGATAAA
>NW_011502518.1:0-1752 GCF_000495115.2 Populus euphratica | reverse complement strand
AAGAGGAGGCCATTACAAGAGAGAACCGGAAAAAAAAAAAAAAGGGAAAAAGAGACTGAAAAGAGGAGGATAGCATTCTTCAGTCGGTGCCTACATGGTTACCTTCGCCTTCGGCTTCACTAGGTAAAGTCTTCTTCTTCTCTTTGTTTTTATGTAATTGTTGCAAGAAAACAATGCGAAAGTAATTAATGGGCTGGATCTGGGTTTTAGGCCCAACCAGCCCAAATTACGTTTATTAAGGGAGCATTTGGAAAAACACACCCTTATGCCTTGGCCATAATTTTATGTCTATTTTAGTTTGATATTTGACCAAGTGAGCCCTTTTTTTATATCAAAAAATTCTAAAAATATTTAGGAATCTTTGTTGATTTATTTTATTTTTTTATGCTTTGTATTTTTTTAAGTTAAGTGCTCAATCTATGGCCTATTATTGTCAAATGCAAATCTATTGTGCAATGTTTTTTTTATTTCCATCTAAAAAGAGCAAATAATAATAAAGGATAAACAAGATAAAAATGACAGAAAATTTCTTCTTCAAATTTGTTTTCTGCAAGAATATTCACTGATGCTAGAGTTAGGAGTATCGTATTTTTGGGATTTATGCGATATTTACCAACACTAGAATTGGAAAAATTCATAAGAATTGTTCACTGACGCTAGAGTCAGGAACATGAAAGGAAGAATAAAAAAGAAAAAAAGAAGAACAAATTCTTAGCAACTTTAGACAAAACCAGCAATGTAGTCTACATTAGGTAGGACGCTTAAGGGGTAATAGCATCTTCTCTTTTACATAACCAGTCCTGTATCATAGAATCTATGTTGACCAGTTAGGGTTCCTAGTGATTATAATATTAGGTGGCGACTTCTTTAACAAAACTTTTTTTCCTAAAAAGAACAACATGTCAGATATCCGTTCTTTTTTCAATCGAGAGATATTTTTTAATTAGTTACCGCGATGTCTAGGTGTGACTTAGCATGCCAAGACTTCTACTAAAGAAAAGGTTTAATTAGTAATCATAAAATAGTTAAACGATACTGGAAAAAATAATAATAAAATAAACACACTAGTATTCGAAAAAGAGAAACAAATTTCTGACTTAGCACACTAAGAACATCAAAATATAGTTTTCTTTCAAAAAAAAATAATTTATGGAAATAAATACAACTGTCAAGTTTGATAGGCCTTATTCATTGTTTTATGGAGGATTCGTTTAACCTTAGAGATTATTTATTTTAATGATTCAACCAAATTTTAAAATTATTTTTCGTGTGAAAAAAAAAAGATATTTTTTATTTTATTTTTTTATAATTGTATTATATTAACATCAAGAATTTTGCATTTTATCAATGGCTTATTATGTTGGTGGCATTGATTTTATCGGGAAAATCTTTACTAATTCTGACAATTATTATAAAAACTTATCATTGATAGTTTTTATTATATTGACCATTATATCAATAATATTATTATTGATAGAATTATAAACGAACAAAGGGTGCCAAATAAGAAAATTGTTGATATTATTTTATCGGTAATGCTATTAGTGAGTATGTCATATCACTGATAGAAAATATCGTATATAATTCTATCGGTGAGTATATGTTATTAGTGGTATTTGCTATAATTTTTCTCAATTCTCTAAAATTCTTCAAAAAAAATTACTTTGTCGGTTATTCTATCTATAGTAAAAAAAAATTATGTATTATTGGCATAACCGAACACACTTAATAATAAAAAAAAAATATTTAATA
>NW_011502469.1:14080-20203 GCF_000495115.2 Populus euphratica | reverse complement strand
ATATATTTAAATAACCTTGGTCTTTGTTAGAGCCGCTGGATTGCATATAGATGGATTGTAGCCGTGGGATAAGGAATGATTAGCCCCGAAGACCTAGCCCGTACACAAGACAAGATGATGAGAAACCGGCTTCTCTCAAGAATAATACACCATTAAATAAAAATATAACCGGGGCAAGGGGTGTTTTTGGTTTTTTACAATAGTGTAATTACTTGAGTATCCTTGCAGATCTGTTTTTTCCTTTACTTGGATCTAGGGGTATTTTCATCATTTGCCTTGATTAGAGCTAAAAGGAGATTGACTCATATACTTCAAAAGAAAACATGGTTGCACGCTCCAGAAAATAGGAGCTCGTGTTTTTTATTTTCTCCTCTCTCACGTAAAATACACAAGCTTTCTTTTATTTATTTTACTTATAGAATGTATATTTATTCTTTTGATTTTTATATTTTTTTAATTTTTTTTCTATCATTTGATTTTATTTCAAATTTAATTCTTATTTTTTTAATTTTTTGAAAGGTACTTTTTTTAATTTCATTTTTCATAGTCTAATTTCATTTAGTTTTTATTCTTTGAATTACTATTTATTTTAGTTTTTTTTAATTCTATTATGTTTTCAATTTTATCCTTCAATTAAATATTACAAATATTGCAATTTACTTTGAAACCAAGAGATGCTGTCTCGACTTGTCGTGAACGAGCTGGTATTTTTGGATGGTTACCTTACCCAATAAGTAATGAATAAAGTATAAATATTATGAAAACATGCCTAAAACCCACATGAATATAAGCCAAAATATATATTTATATTATACAAATATATTTGTAGAAGATTTTGATTTTTTTAATATAATGTGATATATACACATCTTGATTTTGACATAAAAACACGCGCGTGCATACATACATATAGTTTAATAATTTGACACAAACACTTGAAATTTTTATATTAGTTAATTTATTTTTTTATTATTATTATATAGTTGCTAGATAATAAATATCTATAGAGATAAATAATTTCATCCCTCACTATTAGGGATGACAATTTAATTCAAACTCGATGGATACTGACTCGAATGAGTTAGTATTTTTTTATGGTTATCTTGTCTAATAAGTAATAAATAAGATCTAAATATTATCAAAATCGACTTGAACCCGCTAAAACTTAACATGAAATGCATATTTATATCATATAGATATATTTGTTAAATATTTTCATTTTTTTATGCAATATGATATATCTATATATTAATGGTAATATAAAATTATAATTTCATAATTTAACACACACATGC
This sequence comes from Populus euphratica, assembly GCF_000495115.2. Classification (NCBI taxonomy): domain Eukaryota; kingdom Viridiplantae; phylum Streptophyta; class Magnoliopsida; order Malpighiales; family Salicaceae; genus Populus; species Populus euphratica. The sequence goes on along the minus strand of NW_011502469.1, from coordinate 18,908 downwards.
ACACACACTTCAAATATCTATCTATTTATTATTAAATAATAAATAATAGTCATATGATTGATATCTACATAAATACCTAAAATCTGATTAGTAGTTTATGGATATATATTTCTTACTAGATGAGTAACAACTAGAGTATGTATGTCAATAAATTTGACAAAAAGATGCTCATTGTCATCCATATTCATCATTTTATTTTAACTGATTTTTGTATCAATTTTTATCTGTTTTTTTATTACTCTTTATTTTATTTTGGATTTTTTTTTTCAATTGTTTTCTTTCCAAACCTCATCCCTTCATGTTTTATGACTGAAAATTTTATTTTGTTATTTTTGTAGATTTATCTTTAACAGGATTTCAAATATTAACATGGATTTACTTTAATATTTTTTTGAATTCTTTTTTAATTTTTTTTTGAAATCTCATTATTCAATATTTGATTTATTAAGAATTGATCTTTATATTTTTTTTGCTTTCCTTATCTCAATTCTATGTTGATAGCTTAGGTTAGCAAGTTGATATGACTTGACTAAGATATTTTTTTTAATATACACATATCATATTCTATTTCAAAAAAATCTAAATACTCTTCAAATATATCAATACAATAAAAATATATAAAAGTTTAGGCAGGTTTTGGGTTGTGTTTGATAATATTCATATTTTATTTATTATTCATCAGGCAAGATAGTCATTCAAAAAATAAATACTCACTCATTTGGTTTAGGTTGGTATCTATTGAGTTTAGATTAAATTATCATCTCTAGGTTTGAAAAATTGATATAAATTGATATATTTTTTTTTGACTTCATCGTTCAATATTAGTTTTTAGAAAAAAATTAGTTATGTTTTTATTTTTATTAGGTTATCCTGATCTTTTAACTTGAAATTCAAGTTTAACGGGTTAACTTGAGTTAACTTATCTTTTATTGTCTATGTAACATACTTATTTATTGTCTGGGTAACGTACTTGTCATGTTAATTTAAGTTGACTTGTACTAATTTTTTTATTATGTTTTTATGTAATTTTATTATTTCATATTTAATTGACTAAAAATTAATTATTATTTTTTTGTTTTTAATTTTTTATATATATCATTACTTAATTTTTTATTTAATTAAAAAAATTAATTTATTTAATCAATTAGAGCTATAACCCAATTCATTAAGTTTTTTCTTTATTTAAAACTTGTTTACGGCACCTGAACTTCACTTTTTTTTTTTTAAAAAAAAAGATTAAGGTGGACCCTTTGCGTAACAATGACCCGCATCTGGTTAAGAAACTAAAAATGAATTTATAGCAATAAATATATGAATTTATAGAAAACAAAACTTTTACTTTGTAAACATATACATCCATTTAAATTCTATGACTAATTTTGATCAAATTTATAATTTGACATGCAGGTATTTAATTGGGAAGAAAAGGAAGTCATGTAAGGGCTAGGTTTTTTTTTTGTGAAATCTGATGAGCAAAAATCAAGAACTTCTTTGCAAGAGAAATAACATACAGGGGCCAAAGTAAAAAAACAAAAAAAAACAAAATGTAAACAGAACACAATTTTAATGAATTGATATTAAGTTAAAAAAAAATAGAATAACCTTTCCAACACAAAAAGAAGTGTACAGAGATGTTATGTTATGTTGCCCATTTGTGGCACCAACGAGCATGGCAGTAGGGATGAAGGCTGTGGGTGAATAGTTGTGTCTGGACCTGCTGGAATGCACCAGCAATCCATGAGCAAAAAGAGGATTTGACGAAGTAGCAATTGCCTTCAGCAAGCTCAAAATATGAAAAAAAATATCGCATTAGCTCATACCAGTTTATTTTTATTACAACTTCAAATATTTTCAATAGATGAATACAGAAATCTAATTAATAACTGCTCAAAACTGGAGAACATAGTCAAGTAACTCAAGCGGTCTTGGATGCAAATATCTCCATCAAGGAAGACCAGGTACCGGTGACAGCAACGATGACACCAAAAACCACAAAAGCGCCATCCAAAAGCAAACCCTTCCAACCCAGCTCTTCCTTGAACACCAACAGATGAAACAAAGCAGGCAACACAAACCCCAGAATACAACACACGCTGCTCCCTACTAGAGACAAGAAATCTGCAAAATTAGGCACCAACAAAGCCACCAAACTCACTCCCAAAACAACCACCCATCTCAGCCATATAGAATACCTAGAATCACAAAACCTTCTCTCCATCACTTCATAAACTGGATTCATCATCAATGGGAATGTGAAGAACAGATTCACACACAAACCAATCTGCACAAGATTGCTCAGTAGTCCAGGTCCCAAATTGGTAGTGATTATATCCTTGGTATCTTCACCAAAAGCAAAGTAACCCAATACCCCAAAACCTCCATACAACAAAGAAATGAAAGCCATACATAACCCCAACACTCTCCCAAAATTGTCCTTGTGTTTAGCTTCAGTCTCCAATGGCAATACCATACCAATTCCTTCAAAGGCATAAACAGCCACACCTAAACCATAAAAGAAAACAGAGAACCCACCAAAAGCTTCTAAAGCTGGCCTATTTTTCAAAAATACCATCACATCCTCTACCATAACCACTCCCATAGCTCCAAGATCAACAACATCAGCAAAAATACTAAGCGGGGCCAAATGGGTCAACGTTGGAATTGAATTCAACCCCAACTGAAAAGGAAAACAACCCCATATGTACAAAGCTTTGGGACTCAAAAAGCCCAAAATTCTATCACCGGATTGATGATTAACAACATAAGCTGAAGTGTTAGCAATAAAAATAAGATAGCTAACACAAAACCCAGCTTGTGCAAGAACAATCATAATATCAACAGCAAAACGACCTATAGGGCCACAAACAGTAAAACCCAGATCACCAAAAGATGCAATCTTTGAGAATCCTTCTAAAGATTCAAGCTTTCTACGAGTATGAACTAACAACATCATGCAATAGTAAGTCAGGAAAGCAACGGAGAATACCATGATAGAGCCCATAACCCATCCTGTTTTCTTGAAAGTGTAAGGTAAGCCAAGAACTCCTGCACCAACTATAGCTATGAAAACATTTGCAAAGGTCTTGCCTTGAGAAGAAACTGGAGGTCTCTTGCTTAATAAAGGGGTGTCTTCTCTTGGAAACTGAGGTATCTTCAAAACATGTGAAGATGAACTTGCTTCTTTATCAAATCCCATGATTGAAAATCTGATGTTTCCTTTTGAGAAATATATTGGAGGGAGATATTTAAAGGGTTTGGCTTGATTTTTGGATTGGATAAAGTTCAGTTTTTGAATTGGTTTCTAAGAGAGATTTTAGCAGAGCAGATCGTACAAAGAGAGAGGTAATTGAAAGGCACAGGATCCGTATGCTATATGTCTATTTAAGTTTTATTTGATGTGTTTGCTGGGGTTTCGATCAATGATGGAACCGTCGAAGAAGCATACGGAAGGCGCAAATTTATGACGTCAACCTTCAGTAGCTCTACTTGAAATATTAAAAAATAAAAGATGCTTGGCCAGGGAGATCCAAATAAATCTTATTAGAAATGAGCACTAGTTGAATACGCCGACTAACCCAATTATCACCCCACAGACATACTTTTCAGATGATTGTTAAGGGTTTTTTAAGAATAAAATAATACTTTTCATTTTAGTTATACTAGAATATAATATTTTTTATTGAAATCATTTTTTTGACCTAAAACGTGATTATGGATTGAATTCTTTAAATTGAATACTGGTTTGGTTTGTTTTGGTATTTCAAAAATATTTAAAAAAATTACTTTTTTTTTTAAATTAATATATTTTTAATATTTTTAGATTATTTTAATATACTAATATTAAAAATAATTTTTTTAAAATAAAAAAATCCTTATAATTACAAGTTGTGACAGCACATGACGAAAAGGAGCACTCATGTCTTATGTATTTGGTTTACCAATCACCATCAATCATAGCCACTTGTCTTGACCGCGTGAGGGCAGAGCAGACAAGGGTGCATTCCTGGAGAGTGCCTGTATGCCCATAACTTGAGTTAATCAACAACAAAAGCCTGAAGTTGGCCAGCGGCGAAGCACACCTATCTGTTTGTGGTCCGTGGACCATATGAATGAGATTTTTCCCTGCCCGTAAATGTCACGACTCTATTCTAGATTAATGTACATGCAAAAATCCAAAATAAGACTGAAACAAGACAAAAGTATGGCCAGAAATATTATCTTGTTTACGTTGATCATATCATTTACATTTTCTCAACAATCTTCCTTGCATTCAATAATAGAAATGCAAGACTAGTGTAAGATCAAGCCTCCAAAGAAAAGCAGTCTTTTGTGTGGCTGGTAATTTCTTTTCATAAGATATAGCTGTTGCTTCCTTCCCTTTCTCGAGGCCCTTTCGAGAAACTTCTGCAATTTCATATGCAGATAGATTTCAAAGCACTTCTTTGTCAACAAAGGCAATACCATCATCTTATTACCAATGGGCAAGTAATCAGGAGTTAAATCTCAATCGTTTATCAAAAAAAGAAAGAAAAAAAAATCAAATCTCAACAATTTGTTCGACCAGGTTGTGTACACGGAGCATATTATTGCTTTCTAACCAGATAGTTTGTTGACCGAGACAATGAAACAAAGAGTTCCATATCAAATAATCAGGAGTAATACCATTTTCTACCATTTGTAAGAGGAGACTCGCAGCCTTTTGAAAACTCTTCTTCCTGCAAAGAGCATCAATCAGAGGGCTATAACTTCCTGTATCGGGCACGCAGCCTCTCCCAACCATGTCCTCAAGTAGCTTCAGAGCACTCCCATCTTTCCCTAACCTGCAAAA
>NW_011502469.1:0-13189 GCF_000495115.2 Populus euphratica | reverse complement strand
CCTCCTGCTGCTATTATTGTTGTTGTTGTTGTTGTTATTCTTATTATTGTCATTTATAATTTATACAATCAACCTCCCTATGGTTCGATCCCGGTCTTGCTGGGTTATTTATTAATTCGACAGTCCTGCACTAGGCAAGCCAATTGATTTAGGCATTTCATCGAGCAGATGTTGAACAGTATGGAATCGACGAAAAGCCAGTAACTTGTGGATTAAAGCTCGATATGTGGACTGAGAGTGTGTGAAATTTGGTAACTTTGATGCCCATTCGAAGGTTTGAAGAGCTTGCGGTGCTGATTTTTGGTCTAAAATGAGATGGACAATTCGTTCGTGAGTTGGGACAGCAAGAGATGGAGTTGGAGTTGGCGTTGTAGTGGATGATGAAGAGGAAAATGTGGAAAAGAAGATGTTTTTGGACTGGAAGATGACAAGTAATTTTAATGCTTTTGTTCTTGTGGGAAAGGGAGAGTTTGCTAAGTTCGAAAGGTTTGAGATTTTGTGCATGGATTGAGCAGATAGTTTACCACCCAGTTTCTGTGAAAGGATAATGCGAACAGGTCACGTTAAATGTCAAATTGGCGTTGAGAATTACACACGCACATTGATTATTAACGAAGAGAAAAACGAAAAGAGTTTTACTGTAACCCTTCTCCTAAATTACTGTTTATTAGATTTTTTTTCCAATTATTTTTATTTTATTTTTTAATATTATAGCTAATTTTTTATTTAATGTGATCCGTAAATTAATTTGGTTGACTTGTTTTTTAATTAATTTTTTTATTTTATTTTTTAATATTAAACTAATTATAATTTAAACTCTATAATTTATTTTATTTATTTTTTTTAGATTATTATGATATTATCATTCGAGAATAATGCATAATAAATTAACTTGAGTTATTTGTAATTATTTTTTATATTTTGTAATTAATTTTTTTTAACTTTATTATTTAATATTTTGATCTAGTGAGCAAAGTTTATAGGTTTTGACATTTTAACCCTATTAAATTAGGCTATTATTTTTTCTTTTCTAAAAAGTTATATTGCTCTCATGATCCAGGTTACGTATCCTTCAATATTATATTTACTTTTTATTGGGTCGTTTTTGTCTCATGACCCGAGTTGTGGATTTGATGGATTAACCTAGTTAACTTAATTTTTTTAATTGATTTTTTTTAATTTCATCAATTAATATTATATTGATTGAGAATTAGTTTTATGATTTATTTTGACTTGTTTTTTTATTAAGTTATTCCAATATTACAACCCGAGAATAATGCTTAACAAATTAACTCAGATTGACTTAACTTATTTTTTATCTCATTATTTTTTATAAATTTTATCATTCAACATTAGGTCTGTCAGGATCAATTGAGAATTAAATTTTATAATTTGTTTTAACTTGTTTTTTAAGAGGTTATCTCAATTTCATGACTAGAATAATAAATTTGATAAATTAACCTAGCTTAAATCATGTTGTTGTTTTTTTTATTTTTTAATAAGGTTATCTCAATTTCATGACTAGAATAATAAATTTGATAAATTAACCTAGCTTAAATCATGTTGTTGTTTTTTTTATTTTTTAATAAGGTTATCTCAATTTCAGCCAAATCATGGTTTTAATAGATTGAATTAGATTATTTTTTATATTTTTTTAATTGATTTATATTTTAATCTTATTCTTTAACATTAAGTTAATTGAGAATTAAACTTCGTTATTTGTTTTATTTTTTTTTATAAAATTACCTCGATCTTATGACCTGAGTTGTAGGTTTGATAGATTAACCCGAGTTGCTTTTTAGGTCCTTTTTATAATCAATTTTTATTTTTATTTTATTCTTTAATACTTGATTGATTGAAAATTAGACATCATAACTTGTTTTGATCTGCTTTCTACTGGGTCATCATAATCTCATAATGTAGGTCGCAAATTTAACATGTTAACCTGAGTTGATTAAAGTCAATCAAACATGTTATTATTTTAATATTAAAAAACTATATAATCTTTAATTATTTTTAGTCAAATAATATTTTACAGGTTGTCTGAGTTGTTTTTGGACTCATAATATGTATGTTTTATGACAATACATGTGTTTTAATCATGCCTTAAAGTAATATGCATATTTTGGAATGTATGTTCAAAATAGTATTAGATACGGAAATTAATGTTTTATGACTGTTAATATAATAATATTAGTTTGTTTAAATAGGAGCCATATATGCTTTGATGTTTATGTTAGTTACTAGATCTGTTTTGATTTCATGTATTGATAAGTGATTTTATTAAAATTGTGATTATAGATTGTTTTTGGTGAGATATTAGGTTTAATCAAGTTATGTTCATGATAATGTTTGTTGAAAACAAGTATTAAAATTAACTAAATAATTTAGAGTTGTAGATTTTTTTTAAAAAAATTCTATGGTTTAACTATTGCATTGTTGTTTTTTTCCTTGAGATTTTTATGGTTCAAGCAAGTTGTTATGAGTATATTTTAGCAAATATTGATGGATTTAGGCCATTATTCTAGGATTTTAGATATTTTCTACGTTTGAAACTATTTCTGAATTGTTCTACGTTTTTGTTCATAGGCTGCCATTTTGATTTACCAACAAACTATTGTTTTTAGCTTGTCTTCTCTGTTTTAATCAAAGCTTAGACCCCCACCTTGTACTAATAATTAGCTTTTTAGGGCTAGTTCGGATCAATTGATCCTTTAACACTTATAAAGACCTATGTTTAAGTTTAAGATGTTTAACTTGATTTAAGGAATATTTGATGTTTTTATTCTCATTTAATATTTATTTTTTCTATATTATTATATGTTCTCTCTTTTTATGTTTTTGGTTTGATGCTATTTGATCTTTATTTTTTATTTAGTTTTTGAATTCTAGTGTTATTTGTGTGTTTTAAGATGCTTAACTTTTTGATCTCTAGAATTTTTTTTTTAATTATAGGTTTTTAGTCAATTTAGAAAGCCTAATTTGTGTGATTGGGCTAAAGCTTTCGGTGGCCAAAAGCTATATTTCACATGGCAACAATTCATTAAAGAAATAAAAATGTTTTTGGATTCTTAAGATTGTGTTTGAAAAATATGTTCTTATAACATTTTCAAGTTAGTAAATTCAGGGTGAGGATATATTTGACAAACATATCTTAATATTTTTTTCACAGTTTTATTTTGTATTTTTTTGTGTTTTCTCAATGTGGCCTAGTTTAGCTTTAGTTAATATTTATATTTTTAAAGGACTATTTTATAATTAATTTTGGGTTTTTCTATATTATTTTTATCTTTTTTATATTTAATATTTAGAATTGTGAACTTTACGTAAATCACTTTTCTAGTATTAAATATACTATTTGTTTTTTTTTTTGCAAAACAAAACAACAAAAATCCTTTTTTCAAAAATAAATAATAATAACATATTTATGTTTTAAATTGCAAATGACCAAGTTTCTCCAAAAATCATGTTTGAATTTTTAATTTAAAAAACAAAAAAAAAACATGAAAGAAAAAGAATATAAAAAAACAAATTGCATGATTTAGAATTTCTTGAAAATAGCTAAAGTAAAAAAAAATACTATATACTTTGCATGCATCATCAATTAATAATAAGTTTATTAAAGTCATGGGGACTTAGTATAGATTTTAAAAACACACACAACAAAAATTTAATTTATTGAAGTACATAATAGATGAATCTTTCTCTTTCTCTCCTCTTTTTCGGTATTTTTAATATTTGAGAACTATAAACTTATATGTATGATATATTTTTAATATTAAAATAAATAAAAATAAAATATATTTTCAGCCTTTAACGTGGTTAAGTTTGACCCATAAAGATGAATCTACTTTAACCAATAAATATACTAACGAATAGTAAAACACAACGAGACCTTATAAATAATCAAATAAATAAATAATACAATTACCTTAAGTAAGGTATATTAGGGGTAATATTATATTCCTTATACACAATTAGTCTTCTTAGCCAAATTCTGAAGACTAGTTAGGATTTTTAGTGACCAAAATGCTAGATAGTGACTCCAAACTTTTAAAATCATAAAAAAAATAAAAATCTCCTATTTTTTCCACACTTAAAAATTCTAATTTGGGCGGATGATTGTTGTGATGTCGCATACATATTACAATATGAATGTTTAAAGACAAAAAGATTTAAAATATATTTTTTTAATTTCATTCATTAGATATTCATATGGTAATAAAAATTTATTTTTTATTTTTCTAAAAAAGTAGTTGTAGGAAAATACATAGTCAAACACATATATGGTGTAAAACCAAATTAACAATTAAAAATTATTCATTTCTTTGTCTTTTTTTCATCTTTTTTCTAGGTTTTTGATATTTTTTTAATTTTATCTTTTAATATTTAATTTATTTATAATTAATATACACGATATGTTCCAGTTTGATTTATATAAGATTATCTTGGTCTGAGAAAATATCTTGACATTTGTTGCTTGTTTTGTTATTTTGTATAGAATTATTATTATTTCATAACTCAAATTATAAGTTTAGTATATTAACTCAGATTGATCTAATTAATTAATATATCACCAGAAAAGATAAAAGTAAAAGATCTTTTTGAATTTTTTTTGAAAAAGAAAACAACATTATTATCCATTCATGTTACATTATGTGTTTGGGCTATTTTTTTAATTTTAATTTTTTTTATTTGTTTTTTAAAATTGCTTTGTCCCCCTACATGGCTTGAGAAGCAACCTAGTTTAGAATTAAGCCGCTGCTTACTATTGCATAAAACTATATCAAAACTTAAAAAGTTAGCGCAAGCTTGAGGCCTAATAACTTCAGTCAAGATTTTAGACGTATCTTGGGAGAGAGTTAAGGTGATTGCCGGATAATAAACCACATTATTTCAAAAGTTTTGAACTTTAATTACGTTAGTTAATTGTTGTTTTCTCAGAGTAAATTACTATGAACATCCTATTGTTTGATTATTTTTTTAAATTAAGTTTTTAAATATTATACTTTGCAACTTGAAATTTGATGGCGAATTACATTTTACATTCTTAGAAGTTAGCGCGAAACACATAATCCTACCACCCTGAATTGATCCATCATCTTAGAGGTTCTTTATGGTGTCACTCATAATTTTCAAACTAGTTCTAGGAAATTCTTTCTAGAATTTAGATTTTATTTACTGTTATATAAATATGAATTAAAATAAAAATTTTGGATGAAATAAATTAAAAATAAAATAAAATATCTATAGATTTTATTATGGGCCAATATGTAATCCATCATGGATTGCAATAAATAATGTCACATGCAATGTTTATTCTTGTCTTGTTTTTGTATCTTGATGTTTTTTAGCCACTACATTATTTTTTATATTTAGATATTTTTATACTGAGTCGATTTGAATTTAAACTTTAAAATTTAATTTTGTTAATTTAATATAGGTTCTTGTGATGCCAAGAGAAAAAAAATCTGAGACTTGGTTAATACTCTATTTGAAAAAAAAAATTTTAATTTTATTAATTGAAAATAATTAAAGTTTTAGGAATTGAATTGAAAATGAAACAAATGCTCAACTCCTTTTTTTTTTTTTTTTTCCAGTGAAGGACTAAAGTGAATGAAGAGGGGAAAGTTCTTGACGCCTGCAACGCACATGCCAAAATATGAGAAAGGCTGCCTCACCATGACTGTTCATGTAGTCGCCTTCAAGCTCTAAAAGAATCCTTTTATTTTAACCGTTGCAATCATCTTAAAGGAGGATTCCTTATCGGACGACGCATGGTGACAACAACTCTGGCTCTGATGATGGATTCTTTTTTTTTTGTTTTGTTTTTTTTCTCTCTCTTTTCTCATCAGTTTTCACGCATGACTCTCTTCAAAATAGTAAAATGGGTTGTCTTTTTTATATTAAATTTGATTTTTATTTTTTTATTACTATTTTTTAGCAATAACTATAGTTTGGTTTTGCAAAATTAAAACTCTATAAATCATAGAATGATGCTTGGAATGATGAAGACATGAGATAAAAAATATACATAAAAAGAAAAAAAAGATGAATATGCATCACACGAGGAAGACAGAATCCATTATTGGTTGCAATGGATACCTACCCATGTCAGCGTGATCATTATTTTTTCTCTCTCATACATTTGTGTGAAAATTATTCATAGTTTTTATATTTTTTTTAATTAAAACTTGCTTTTATGGTTATTATAAACTATTTAAAAAAAATATTGCGATAAAAAAATATAAAAAAGGAACACATTATAAAATGAATGATTTTTAAACATAAATAAGTTTTTATTCTTATTGCAAATCATTCAATCTTTATATATATATTCTAATTACTTTTTGATTTTATTGAATGAACGATTGAATGAACAACATCGCCCAGAAAGCTAATTGTTTCATCCTGAAAACAACATTGCAAATCAATGTTCAGCCGCAGCATGGGGGCAGCATTAACTTGGAAAAATCCCCCCCCAGTTATTTCATAAGCTCCATTTTCTCCTGTACAAGCCATTAGCCATTCTTGCTCAAAGTGCACTAGTTATTCAAGATACCCTTGACACGGTCCAGCCCTTCAGCAGATATACTCCTCCTTCTATGGTTCCTAGGAATTTCAATCTTCGGAGGTGGATCAGGAGAGAAACAGATAACTAAAACTGTCAGGTTGTCACATGTATTGCGCTGGAGAGCTTCTGTGACGAGAGCTTTTGAACATCTCTCAGGATCATTATGCATCATCAGCCCCTTCCTAACCATTGTGACTGCACATTGGCTACTCATTACATCCCATAGGCCATCACAGCCTAGTATCAGAAACTCATCTTCTTCCGTCAGATTAATCTCCTTCAACTCTGGCTCAGAACTTAAGGGGCTTTTCGAACCTTTAGAGCCTTTAATGTGCCAATCTCCAAGAGCACGAGCAACCGATAATTGGCCATTAAGGTAGCCATCATATATCACCCCTCCTAATCTCTCAATTCTTTGTCTTTCTGAGCTGCAGTTGGGCTTGTGGTCCTTCGATAGCTCGATCGCTCTTCCTCGTTTTCCCAACACAGCTCTTGAATCACCAGCATTAGCGATAAGCATGGTCCTACAAGAATGCAGTATCACGCACAAACTCTTGACAGTGCACCAGTATACTAATGGGAAGCTTTCCTAATATAAGTTTACCAGCACTAAGAAAATTCCAAAAGCAGTGTAGTTTCTCACCTTCCCAATACAAGGGCCATCAAAGCAGTGGTGCCAGAGGAACTATCAATGGATTTAGTATCGGCAAGTGCGTGATCAGCCTTCACAAAGGCACTTTTAATTGCCCTCTTTGTGCCTGATGGAAACTGGGAGTCTTCAACAATGAAATTAAGAATATTCTTTCTGGTAAATGAGGCTGCATCAATGCCACCATGTCCGTCAAACACCTGCGGAAGTAAACATTACAAGTGCACCAGCTTAGCGAGCCCAATAATTCATAGGTCCAGCTGTTAAGAAATCTATACGGATGCCTCTTATCAACTGTTTCATTGCAGGTTAGGATAAACCAACTTTTGGATTGATCAGTGTATGCAGAAAATAACTCAAGTGATAGACATGAAGGTTGACCTAACAGCAACTTACACACCCCATAAAATGCACCAGGAGAGGGAAAATCTGCTGATGTAGCAAGATGTTTGTGTAGATTATCTACGCATATATGCTCATCCTCCATGTACTGCTTCGGTCCCTTCTCTGTCCAGCTTCCGGAGCGAAAAATAGGTAGAAATGCAGAATTTTCAGTTGATGGTGATACTAATCCCAGAATTCCAATTTCTGATTCCTACATGCACAATAGCAGAGGGACGATCAGATGAAATTTACCTTGTATATATGGATCAGGCATCCATACATAAATGATCCATCAAACTTTCCGCCAAGCAATATCTATTCTTTTTAAGAACCTGAACATGCATCCACTTGTGCCACTCACGAGACAAAACACGCACAAATGTTTTGGTAAGAGGTTAAAGATAAATGCACACAAGCTTCTGCAAATTAATTGAGAGACATCACATTGTAACTTAATAATTTGATATAGTTATAGTTATATCCAACTAATTGGGCATTTGTTTCGTTATCAATTGCAGCACAAAGTTTTGCAGTGGAACGCTGCTCTTTTGAATATTTTGCAAGCTTAATTCTTTCCAAAATACTTTTACTTGACCACAGCAGGACCTTGACAAGAGCGCTATGGATTAATTTTCTAGTTTCAAGAAAATGCCTCCCTACATCCTAATATGAAAAAATGTTTTCTAGAAAGTGTTTCTAACTTGTTTTTTCAAACAATTAGGCCTGTAACTATCAAACAAAGTTCAAATTTTCAGGCTAAAATAACATGGCAATTACTTTTTCAGCTAAATCAAACCATCCCACACGATCTATTGCAATCACTTGACTGAATGCATGGATCTACATTCATAACGAAGAAGGTTTCCTATCATGGATAGGAAAGAATATCAACTTACATTAGAACCTCATTCAACTAGAACATAATGATAAAAGAAGGGTGGATAAGAAGACAGATTAACTCACAAAATCTGTAAAAAATGCAGAGCTGCTACAATGCCTGACTATTTTGATGTTTCTTGGAGGTTTACCAGCACTCAATTGGTTCAAATTGTCCAAATTCTCATCTTCCGTGGCAGAGGCACTGCCTTTACTAGTACCACACCCCCCATCCCATCTTTCTATCTGAAGTGAAGCATTAGTCCCTTGAGCCATTCTCCAAGTCTACTCCATTCTCGATTTTCAATAAAGAGAAAGGGAGCAAAAAATATAGCTTATTGGAAACACTTGCATTTGCTAGCCACGCCCTCAGCCTGTGAAGAAGCCATCTTTAGATACATCCAAAGAAAATCCGTCAGACAGCAAAAGGTGTCCACCAGCTGGTTCAAAGCCAAGCACTGGATCCAATATTCAAATGCTAGCTAAGCTACCAGCAAAAGACTCTCACCTCTCATTTTCTTAAATTCTTGAAGGAATTCAGCACAGTTATTGAAACTTTGACAACATAGATCAAGATTAACAGAAACCCAGATCAAAACTTAGTCCAAAAAGAACAAGTGTTGAACACTTGAAAATTTTGCAGAATGCATGAGACACAACGAGAGAAAAACAAGAGAAGAAGCACACGAAAAGGAAAGAGAGGGAGATTAAATTTATGTGGTTGAGTAACCGAGGGATTCCAGCTTTTTACGGTAGCCATTAGAGGGAGTTGAAAGTTGAAAAGGAAATGGTTGTATGGGCACGTGTTATATCTTTCTTACAAGAATCCCAGAACGGACACATGTAATTATAGCATGTTGTTTTAGTTTCATGGTTCTCCGTGTCTGAACTTGGCATGTCATTCAACCGTGAGATTAGCACTCCGTAATGCTGTTGATTCATTATTGCCTGCTCTGCATGACTTCCGAGGTTAGGTGCCACCAAAAATCTTGATGCTAGGGAGGCATGTGTAGATAGCTAGCTAGGTATGACAGTGTTGATTGTGTAAATTGCATCGTGCCAGCAAGGCATGAGGGTGGTGGCCTCTACCTACACACGTGTAGCTTATTACCTTCGATTAATTGAATCCTTTTGTTACTAATTTCATTAACCGAGTCCTTACATTTTATACTCTTTTAAAATATTTTTTATTTAAAAATATATTAAAATAATATTTTTTATTTTAAAAAAATATTTTTAATATTAACGTACCAAAACTATCTAAAATATCAAAAAATTAATTAAAAAAATAAAAATTACCACTTTTTTAAGGATAAAATTTGCATTTGACAATTACCTACAAAAATAATTGTTCATAACTCGAGGGTAGGATAATAGTTTTCATGTGAGTTAACTATTTTATTATTTATTTTTTATTTTTGAAGGTTTTTTAGGATGTATGTACTTTTTATTTTTTTACACAATAAAATTATTTTTTTTATTTTTAAAATAAAAAAATTAAAATATTTAATCAAGGACTTTCTTATTTTTTTATAGAACTTCTTAATACTAAAAATAATTGTTAGTCTCCAAATCAAAAAATCACACAAACTTAGCCTTGGATGAGACAAAAAAAAAAGTTTTGTATGTTGGGATATTTTATATTTTACACAAGTATTTTTTATAAATTTTTTTTAGAGGGATTGTTTATAAATAAGAGAAGTTATTGACATATATATTATATATGTCAGTATGAGAGTGACATCTATATTATTTAGATGATGCTTTTGATATAACTCAACAATCAAATTTGATCTTTGGTCATTTTTTTGGATGCTTCATTATTTTTTTTTGAAATGATTTGTAAAAACTAAAAATTGTTAGATTGTTGCAAATAATTATTTTTTTCTCTTTTCTTACCGTTAGAGAACACCATTATCTTTTTTGTTTTTTTTTGTTTTTTGTCAATTTCAAACCCCATTCTTTTTATTTCTTATTTTATTTTTATTCCTTGTACAATTATTTTTTTTACAATTTAGTCCCTCAATTACACTTTCTCGAATGCTTTATTTTTAATTTCAATCCTCATTCTTTTAATTACTGATTTCATTTATTTCTTTTATAGTTTCAATAATCATTCTTTTGATTTCTTATTTCATTCCTATTTCTTTTTAAGAAGTTTTTAGTTTTTTAATTTAGTCCTGCAATTATAATTTATTATTTGATTTGTTTTTAATTTTAATTCTCATTCTTTTAATTTCTTATTTCATTCTTATTTCTTTTAAAGAATTTCTTAGTTTTTCAATTTAATCCTTCAATTATAATTTATCATTTGTTTTGTTTTTAATTTTAATTCTCATTCTTTTAATTTCTTATTTCATTCTTACTCCTTTTATATAATTGTTTGTCAATTTAGTCCATCGATTATCATTTTTCAAATATTTTATTTTTTATTTTGGTTCTTGTGTTTTAAAATTTTAATTTTTTTCCTTGATCCCTTTGTTGAAGTTCTTTCTACTTTCAATTTCATCTTTTAATTATTTTTTTTTAATTTAGCTTTCATTCTTTTAAAATTTTTTTAAAAGTTACTTTTCAATTCAATTTAACTTTCCAACTGAAATTTTTTATTTTTTCTCTAATTAATTTTCACCCTAAATTTTTAAAGATTATTTTGTGTAATTAATTTTTTTTTTAATTTTTATTTTTTAACATTTGATTGATTAGGAATTTTGCATGACATTGAAGAAGCATGTGTATCAAGTATTTTTTTTTTTTAATTATAACTCCGGTAAAACACAACTCCGGTAAAACACAGGTTAAATAACTAGTTGACGCTAGATGAATACATAGCTAGCTTAATTAATCGTAGGGCTGGTAAGATATGTAGATGTAGGCGTGCTGATTGTGTAATCTAGATTTTGCAAGCAAGATATAAGTGGGAGGATCATGAGCATCTTATATACCAAGAGATTAAGCTATATAGAGAATTGATTTAAAAAAAATCCAAGGAATTTTCTAATTTTTTTTTAAACATAAGTATCAAATAATAATTTATTCAATTTTTATGTAATTTTGATTTGTTGACTTAAAATCTCAATATATTTTTTGGTGTCGTAAATAGAAAGAGATAGGTTAATCCCAAACATATAGTACTTGCCATGCACAGATTTATAAAATCCTAATAAATATATAAAAATCAAAGTTTAAGGTATTTTTTTAAATACTTAATTAATTCCACAACATAAATTTTTTAGTAATCAAATTCATATTTGAAATCAAGTACTTTTACCAAATCAAAAGGTTGCTAGCTCTCAAATTATTGGCGGGGACAAATATTTTACAAAGCAATCATTTAGCTTCAAACTATTTCTGCTCCACTGTAAGTACAGATTTCATGGGTAACAAACGAAATCAAAAGTTTGTTTGTTTGTATTTAAAAAAGAAAAGAAAAGCTGTAAGCCTTTAATAAAAAAAATTAACCCAATCAAAATGTAGTACAACTAAGAAAATCATAAGTCAATGATTATTAATCTTCATTTATTGTGAAAAAAATAGGCAAATAATGAGAAACTCAAATGATTAACCATCTAGGTTTAAGTTTAAGATGTAGCTTAATTAGGTTATAAATTTATTTTTTAAAAATTATTAATTTAAATTTTATAAACTTCAAAATTATTAAAAATTTATATATTTATTAATTTTAGAACATGTAAGTTTAATTGAATTGAGGTATGTATAATTTAATTAAAATATCCATATTAAAAATAAAAAAAACTACGTTAATAATCTAATTTTGAAAACTTTCAATTTGGTTGCTTATCTAGGTAGAGTTTCAAATTAAACCATATAAGAATTGCTACCATTGCTACAACATAATTTAATTAATTTAATGGGTTTAAAAGTTAACTCAAATAATTGGATAAATCTAGGTTTGCTAAAAAAAAATTATTATTATTTTAATATTAAAAATGAGACATATCATATTATATAATTCATTATTTGGGCTTTGTTTGGGTTTTGATAGGATAAGAATCAATATTAAACTAAAAATTTAACTAAAAATAAAGGTTAAATTAAAAAAATAAGGTGTGATTTGAGTGAGATGATATTTGAGCTTTAATTGAACAATTATTATTAAATTAAAGATTAAATTAAGTGACACTTGGGTCCTCATTAAAGAGTTATTAATGAATTAATATTAAATTAGACATATTAAATGCTATTCGAAGCTTACTTGAAGAGTGATTATCAAATTAGAGATCATGGTGAAAAACTAGAAGAAAAAAAAAAGGTTGGCACCTGTAAATCATATATTAACATGTAAGGCGGCTCACCAATTTTACATGGTGTGTGTGTGGTCTCCTGCCACAACCAAAGTCAGTTTTGTTTGGTGTTTTGATAACCATCTCGGCATCTTTGTTCTCTCTAGAAGTGCGTGCAGGTTAAATCTCCATAGAATTTTACATTTTATTTCTTTTTTCTTCTTTTAAAAACTTTTTTGTTTTCTTGTTGTTAATTTCAGTTCCTTTTATGTTTATTCTCTTTAAAATCAGAAAACCAACAAATTTTTCAAGCAATCAAGCACAAACCTAATATAATTTTTTTTTCTTAATACCTGAGAAGATGGAAACAAATTACCAAGCTTAATTGCATAAAAAAACAAAATTAAAAAAATCAAATAAAAAAAAGTAATATGGCAAAAACAAATTACGGTGTAAATCCATTAG
>NW_011502516.1:10312-19510 GCF_000495115.2 Populus euphratica | reverse complement strand
TATAAAAAAAGATTCAAGTCCATCTAGGTTAACCTGTCAAATTAGTGATTCAAGTCATAAAATAGAGATAACCTCACAGAAAGAAAATTAAAAACAATATTTAAAGCCTAATCTCTAATTAACTCAATATTGAATGATGAAATTAAAGAAAAAAACTAGATTAATCTAAAAAAGTACAAGACAATGTAGTTTCAACGCATTCTTTTTATATAGTGAGTCAACAATGTTTTCTATCTACTAAGGTTAATTTGGCTTTACTCAACTCGCAATTTAATATTAAAGAATAAAATAAAAAAAATTAATTAAAAAATTATACAAAAAATAATTCAAGTCAACTCATATTAACCTGTCAAACCTATGACTTAGATTATAAGAGTGAAATAATCTCATTAAAAGTAAATCAAAATAAGTTATAAAGCTCAATCTCTAGTGAGACAAATATTAAAGGATAAAATTAAAATAAAATAAAAAAAAACGCTAAAAAACCCAAGTCATCACAGGTTAACTAACCAAACCAATAACTTAGATCATGAAACGAGGATAATCTATAGAAATCAAATTGAAAAAAATTATGAAGCTTAATCTACAATAAACTCAATATTGAAAGATGAGATTGAAAAAACAATTTTTAAAAAACTAGAAGCGCCATCGCTCTAGAAAAGCCTCCTCCTTTCCGTTTATTTCCTTGTCTGCATTGCCTGTATTTTTACATGCAGAGCGTGATTTCACGTTCTGCTACAAAAATACTGTGTGGGCTGGTTATTGTGCTAAGCCTTTTTGGGTCTAGGCTGGGACATAAGCCCAGCCCATAGTAGATGGGTCGGATCCGGCCCAACCTGGAAAGGCTGGGTCAGGACTAGTCCAATTCAGTTTTTTTAAAAAAATTAAAAATATTTTTTTTGTTCAGAATTTTACAATTTTCCTGCGTAGTTTTTTATATAATTTTGATTAATATTAGGTAGTATTTTTATGTCGTAAAAATACAAATCTAGTATTAAAAAATCATATTGTATTTTTTTCATATACCAAAAAATACTTTAGCATGTATTTTGGCTTGAATAATCAGTTTATTAAAGTCAAGAGAATATTGGCCAAAATTGCAAAAACAACAAAAAATTTATTTTAGTATCAGGAATTATGAATTTATATGTAAAATATATTCCCAATATTAAAAATGTATTTTTTTATGACATAGAATAATTAGGTTCTTACTCGATAAAATAAGGATCTTCTTATGGAGAATGAGAATTTTTCTTAAACCATAGATGAATCAATAATTAGAAATCACAACAAGACCTTAAATTTTATCAGACAATAAAATAATACAGCTTAACTTAGGTAAGATATATTTGGGGTGCTAATATCTTTTCTTTACACAACCAATCTCCGTGCTCCATCTTTGAAACTAGTTAGGGTTCTTAATGATTAGAACACTTGGTGGCAACTCCCGGTCCATATTTTATTGATAAGAGACAAGAATTCCTTGTCTCTATATATTTTACCAGAATAGACTATACATTTGTGTATTCCATACTTATAAATATTTTTAGAGTGGACGATCGTTAAGAAAGGTCGATATATAAACTTAAAGTATTTTTGGATAAATTGCTATAACATTGTGACATTTGGGACAAATTATTTATTTTAGGACCATTTGGACGCGATTAATTTTGTTTGATGTGTGTTTTTTATTTTGAAATGATGCGGTTATTTGTTTTGAATTGCGAGATTATTTTATAGATTGAGATTGCGTTTTTTTTTTTTGGACATTAAGTTGGCGCTTGAGTTATGTTTGAATTTATTTTGATTTATTTGGATTAACATGAAATTTAAACAAAGCAGGTGAAATTAATAAAATTTATGTGGATGTTTGGCAATGTTTGGTTTTGAGTTAAAATGGCCTTGAAAAACACATTTTATTTATATCTTTCCAAACACGGTCATCGTAGAATTTTTTATTTTTAAGAGATCATTTTGTAATTAATTTTGAATTCCCTACTTTTTTCTACCCTCACATATTTAATATTTTGAATTGTGACCTACACACAAGGTGTTTTTCAGTATTAAATGAATCAGTTTCCTTTCATAAAAACAACAACATAAAAAATCTTTCTTTCAAAAATAAAATTTTAATTTTAATTTGCAAATGACCAAGTCATTCAAAAATAAATTATAATTGCATATTTTAGGATATTAAAAAATCAAAAAAATAGTCCTTTTTTTTTTTTACTTTTACATGTATTTTTGAATTTGAAAACTAGTTAATTAAAGTCACGAGAACTTGACCTACTTTTTAAAATTACTAAAATATTTATTTTTTTGTCCCATTATCAAGGATTCCAAACTTATATATAAGTTGTATTCCCGGTATTAAAAGAAAAAAATATAAAATTATTTTTAACTCTAGAATAGCTAGACTTTAATTTGATAAGACAAGGATTGTCTTATCGAGGAAATTTTTTCTTAAATATTAGATATGTCAACTGTTAGAAAACACAATGGTGCATTACTTTATATCATACAAACAAATAATATAACTTACTATAGATAAAAATGTACTAGGGGTGATACATCTTTATATACAACTAGTTTTCTTATCCAAACTCTCAGATCAGTTAGGAATTCTAGTGATCAAAATATTATGTGGTGACTCCATCAACTTTTTACTAATAAAAATAATAATTTCTTATTATTTTCCCCATCAATAGAGAGATCCCAACCTGGGATGATGATCATCACGACACCGTATACTTGCGACAATTCTAGTGAATATTGTTTTGTAAAGGGGTGAATTCATTGTCCATAATCTACGCATCCCTTATTTATTATTTAAGATTCAATTACTTGCTATAATATTACAGATTATAAGATTTGTTCACAAAAATCCAAACTTGTGGTAATATTTATTGATAATTGTAAATATGTTTAATTAGCGAGAAAGAAATAGGAAATGATGGATCAAATCTGAATCCTACCATTCCAAATGTAGATAGAGATTTCATCAAAAACTTATTTTGAGCCATCCAATTTGTTTCTGACACATCTCAAAAAAAGAAAAAAAAATCCTAAATTGGATCTTAAATTGACAAGTTAATATGAGCTTATCGATGAAAACTATTTGGTGTAGTGAGATATTATTATGTTTGGTCACTACTTAAGAATCAATAAGGAATATCAAGAACAATAAGCTCTCAATTAATTCAATATCAAAAGATAAAATTAAAATAAATAAATAAATAAAAGAACAAAAAATCATCCAAGTCAACATTTTAAATTCATAACTTGGATCATGAGACCAAAATAACCTCATAGAAAGAAATTTAAAATAAATATTGAAGCCCAATCCTCATTCTGTCCGATGTTAAATGATAATATTGAAAAACAATTAATTAAAAAACTATAAAAAACAACTAAGTAAATTTGGGTTAATCTGCTAAACTAGTGATCCTGGTCATAAGATAAGGATAATTTCATAAAAAAAATAAAAAAAATAATAAGTCTAATCCCTAGTTAATATATTATTAAAGAATAAAATTAAAAAAAATTATATTAAAAAATAGATTGATATAAAAAAAAAGTTCAAGAAAAAATAGTTTTAATGCTTTTTTTATATATATAATGAGTCAATGATGTTTTGTATTTGCTTGGGTTTACCCAACAAATTCACGATTTAAGTCATGGTATTCGATAAATTTAATAGCCTAATTTTTAAAATATATTTTTATTTAACCAAACAATAATCAAAACATGAAAGGCGTCAAATAAAATTTTTAAAAAAATCATGGGGCTGAAAAGCAAATCTAATAACCTTTTTTCAAAAACAATAAAATAATATAAAAAATTAGTGATAAAAAATTAAATCAACATCACTAAAGGATGTATAAAAGAAGCACCTGTCAAAATAATTAAAAGAAAGCCATGGTCTTAGTAAAAAAATTAAAAATTAAATTTTATTTTTTTAAATTTCATATTAATTTATAACAATTCTACTTTAATGGAGTGAAATTAAAAATCTAGAAAAAAAAAAAAAAAGCCATGCAAAGGGGCATATTTAAGCTTGCATGTGTGGCCCATAAAGAGAGGTTTAGCCCATATGTTAAGTCTCCTGAGCTCTTGTTTTTTTGTTATGTTAAAAATAATATGTCGTTCACTGACAGCATCAATATGGATGACATGTCAATTGGCCTTGCTTTGTCATGGAACAAACCTATAAATATTTTGACAATATAAAATGAATGTACAGGGCATTTTAACCATATTTTTTAAAACCATAAATAATGGAGTGAAGTTAAAAATCTTGGGGAAAAAATTACCCTAAATATTTTTTTTTTGTTATGGTAAAGAGAAAACTACCCTAATTATTTTTTTAGCTTGTCTCAATTCTTTTGAAAATTATAGTTTACATTCTTAGTAAATCCAAAATTTAAAATAAGATGAAAAATAAATAAATTTACCCTTATATATAATATAACATAAAATTAAAAATTAAGTAAGGTTTTCCTCCTGTCATTATTTTGATCAATTGAATGTAATTTAGGCATGTTGATTTGTATTCTTATTAATTAATTCAATTCAATTTTTTTTTTTGTTTACATGAATGCCATGTTCCGCACGTAATAGTGCGATTTAGGCATGGGTTTAAGAAATAGGATTGGAAGGATCACGAAAATTAGGTTTGTGTAACTCCATCGATTAAAATTAGTTTTTCTTTTTAAAAAAAAATAAAAATTCACAGGCCTTCTTTGTTTTGAGAAATTTTGTAGTGATAAATCATTCTTGTGCCAACCCAGATTTTTCAGATTTTCAAACTAATTTGAAAAGTAATGAAAAAGAAGGCAACAGGGTGTCCATGAATCTACCCATCACATCTTTGATAAAAGTTCTCTTTGATTTTTAGTTTTGGTCTCTATAGTTTTGTTTTTTTTTAATTAATTTGAACACTAATACAATGCTAGAATCTTTTTTCCACGCCTCCAGGAAGATTTAAATAAATTATGGGCTTGATTTGACACTAAGCTCAATTGTAAAGAAGAAATTAAAAACAGATCAGTAAAAGAAACACAAAACAGTGCTTTACACGAGAGTTAGGAGTGAAAATAGTGTTTGAAATTATAGTAATGATTATTTTTTAAAATATATTTTTGTTTAAAAATATATTAATATAATTTTTTTATTTTAAAAAAATTTATTTTTAGCGTCATAAAATTATAAAAAAATAATATAAAAAAATCAAAGATTTTTAAAAACTATTGTTAAAAGCAAATCAAACAAACTCTCGATAATGTATCTACAGTCATCATGTGCATCTCTGGAATACCTACCAGTACAGGGAATCAAACGTGACGGCCTGTACCATATACTTTTTGAAATTGTTTCTCACGTAATGTGTTATTTAAGAAATGATTGCTATTTTGATTCTTATGGCATTGATATGACAAATTTCCATGGAGAAGACTCAGGCGGAATGGGCATCGGATCCTATTACTGCGAAGAGTCAACACCAAATCTCTGTGGACAGAGTAAAAATGATGAGAAGCAGAGGAGATGGGCATGCCACAGAATCGTCGGGTTGTGCATAAAATGTATAAGGAAGAGTCAGATCAGAGGCTGGCTGAGGTTTGAACTATGAACTGTGCAATGTTGCATTTATTCAGCACCATGGGGCTTGTCAGAGGTTGACAACATACTGCTTAGGAAATGAAGAAACTAGTCCTAGCTAGTGTCCATAACTCTCAAATTGAATGCTAGAAATCTCTAGCTAGTGTCCATAACTCGCAAATTGAATGCTAGAAATCTTAATTGATATTTTAAATATTCTTAGTTAGTTAGGAAATGATTATACAATAGAAAAGATATAATTATTATGTTCATTTAATTTAAAATAAATTATATTGTTGTTTGTTTTAAACTACATGTGTTTATTGTGCTTGGATATTGCCTCAATTAACCTAATGTTTAAAATTGAAATTAAATTAAAGAGTGATTGTGGACTTGAACACGTAAATGGTACTTAGTATAAATATATGTTTCTCAATTCAAATATCTAATAATTAAGTTTTAATGATAGAAATTAAGAACGGGTGATTTAATTAAGAACGGGTGATATAAATATATGAACTACATGTTTTCTTTCAAGGCTTTGTTGCACACTTTACTAAGCCAAGAAGGCATGTGATCTAACAAAAAAAAATTCTCATCTCGCAAGTTACTCAAAACAAAATAAATAACAACAATATTCAATTATGTATTCACAAATTAAAACTCTAAAATTATGCCACAAATAATTTAATAAACAAGTAAATCATATATTTTATGTTCAAAATAGGCCTTCGTAAATCTTAGGAGTTGATATATATTACGTGACGGACAACACGTTTTCTTTTAAGGTTTTGTTTCACTTTACCAAGCCCAAAACATATATGGGTCATTTTGTAACATGCAAGACTTATTGAGATAGGATCCAATAATAAATAACTTAATTTTAAATTAGATTCTCTAAAAAAAAAAAGTAATTCCAGTCTCCACAATCCCACAAATATATCCATAATAAAAAAAATCATTCACTTATTAATTTAGTACAACTCAATTAATGTAAATATTTATGATCTAACAAAAAAAAATATTATGTCTTGCAAACTACTAAAAACAAAATAAATAGTAACAATATTCAACTATATATTTATGAATTAAAATCCAAGAAATATACCATAAATAATTTTAAAAACAAGTAAGTCATATATTAGGGTTTAAAACTGATCTTGAGGGCCACAAGAGTTGATTAGAACTGGGCCAAAAAGGTTGAAACAAGGAGAGACAATGCTTAAAAAAAGGTATTGACGCGTGTACTGTACGCGTTGGACAACAATGTTTTCTTTTAGAGCTTTGTTGCATGCGTGACCAAGCCAAGAAGGCATGTGCACCCCTTCGTAGTGTGCAAGAGTCCTTATTTTAGTTTATTTTGCAAGAGTATATCTCTTTTAATCTCTGTGCGTGTCCATTCCTTGTATAAATGTCTTCTATTTATTTTTATTATTTAGGATCCTTTGTAAAACAACAAAAAAACTAAGATGAAAAAAAAAATATGTTAGGTAATTATATTGTTTCATTCATGATTATGGACTTTTAATTTATTAAATTTCATCTTCTTAATATGTAGGATCTCTTTCAATAATTTTTCAATTTTGTTTGATCCCTCTATATTTTTTTTTACATAATCTCCTATTATTTTTTTTAATCTCTACTCACTTAGTCCCATTTTTCTTTGTTGCCTCTAATTTCACTCTTAATTATTTTTCTTTCTCTTTTATTATTTATAAAAATTAAATTAGATACATATAAAGATTAGGGGTAAAAAATGGTTATGATAGTAATATTAATAATTATTTTTGAATAATTATATCATGAATATTCAATACAAATAATATATGTATTTTTTATTGTGAATTTTTTATATAATTTTTCTCAAATTTATTTTTATTATTTTTAAATAGACTTACATCGGCATTATCAATTCATTTAAATAAAAGAAATTCAAAAGTTTCCAAAAACACAGTCAAATATTTACATATAAATCTATCTTTTGTTTTTTACAAGAAAGATCAAGCTTTTTCTTTAAATTTTAATTAGCGCTCATAGCTCTTTTTACAATTTATTATTTAATATATTTTTCAATTCATTTTATTTACTAAAAATATCATATTTTCAATTATCAATAAAAAAAATTCTATAATACTGAAAAACACATCTATAATTTCAGATTATTTTTTATGTATTACAAATTAACTTGGAATCCGAGTGCAAATATACCTGCTAGTTAGAGCTGCAAATTCTTAACCTCAAGACTTTGTTTTGGGTTTAGACTTCCTGAAGAGCCCACCGGGCTGGATTCGAGACTCAGAGATCATGCCATGCCCACAATCAACACCTGGAAGGCAAAATAATTATCCGAAAGGAAAAGGCATGGCAAAAGAACATTTATGCACTGATTTTGGCACAAAGCTCTGACCCCATTTGCCTCGAAGCTCTGACCCATTTGTCTCGAGCTTTATAGCTAGGGCATGCAGTACCTTGGTTTGTGAAATTTCTGTCAAATTTCTTTTATTTGCCTCCAGTGGACTCCACTGCTAGTCCACTTCCTGGGAACCATGACATATTATCATGACTTCTTGATGCATTTCGGTCCAACCTTTAATGGGCCATTGATCTTATGGAACAAACAGGTGGGTTTCTAAGGAACGCTCTCTTTTTTACAAAACCTACGCAGTTTTCTTGCACAACTGATTTCTTAAGACACATTTGGTCAACCAAATGTAATAATAAAATATCATGTTTATGTAGTGAATAGAGAGATGCCCTCATGCCACTCTTGGTTGGAAAAAGAGATTTCTTTGTACAATTTTGTACTTCCTTGCAATGGACATGACCAGGTTAATGATCAAAGCTCTGATGAGTGAAAACTTAGTTACTTGCATGTGCTCATAACTTCAGAGTTAAGCTTGTGTGACTTGAAAGGAGGATCCCTAGGGTTGTGTTCACATCATGCATGTATGCTATGATTACACAATACCAGCCTGCTCTTTTCTACGGTTTTGTAATTTGTTTATATGCACTAGTACTTGTTAAACAAGAGCAAACCGCATGCTTTGTTGCTTTAATATGATGCCCCTAATGTGTAATCTCTGAAGAAGTGGAGACCGGAATAAGTATAAAGAAATTGGAAGAAGTTGTTGTATGTGTAATAATATAAATAATATATTAAAATCTTATTTAACAATTTAAGTTTTTTTTGATTGAATTGATTATGTGATATGATATTAAAATTTTAATTACTAAGTGGTTCCAAGATCAAATCTCATAAATAAAATAAAAATTAAGTATAAAATAATGTAAATTTATACAAGTTTTAAATTTAAAAAACTTTTATTTAAAAAAATTTTATTTAAATTTTCGAGTTAAATTGATTTTTTAATATTGATATTTATTTTGAGAACAAAAACAATTCACAGTTGATTTTCAGGTGGAAAAATTAAGGAAAGTATAAACCGCATTCCCATCGTTAATCTTTATATTTAAATGTCATAGAAACATAAACAAAGATGCGAGCAATATATAGAAGAAGAAGAAGAAGAAGAGGAAGAAGAAGAAGGTGTAAATTAATTATTCGATGATACACTTAGTTGAACTTAACCGCAAGGGAAA
>NW_011502516.1:0-3101 GCF_000495115.2 Populus euphratica | reverse complement strand
AAAGAGAATTAAAAACTTTATTAGCGTATCACATCAATTTAATAGACTAACATATAAATTAGTAAATAAATAAAAACGTTGGTCTACCTTATTCAACTAAATAGGCTAAGAGCAAACTAGTTGCCTTATTAAAATAACGGTATGTTCTATTTGAAGAAATTATATTATTATCATTTTGACCTCTATTTAACTCTATCTTAAATGTAAAATAACTTACTTTAAAAGATTAAATAAAAAAATAGAAAGTGAAATGAAAAAACAGTAGCAACATGTTATATTAATTTGTGTTAACATGTATTATCGATGATCCGGGTAGCGGCCACAACTACAAATGAGTTAATTAAGTCGAACAATTTGACTCACTCTTTTTTCTTCTTTTATTCTTTTATCGGCTAGGCCTTGATCAGGTTCAATTAAAGAATAAAGATAAAATTTAAGAACAAAATAAATGTTGACGAATGAGAAACAAATCAAATAAAAAAATTAAAGGATAAAATTATAAAAAAATCTTCTATTCTAAAAATTATCTAAAACAAAATAGATAATAATAAAAAAATATGTGATAAAATTTGATAAATAAAAAAATAAAAGAGGATGAAATTAAAAAAATAATTTTATAAACTATTTAAAATAAAAAAATATTAATTAAAAGAATAAAGATAAAATTTGAAAAAAAATAAAATTGAAAGATTTGTTTGAGAATCTAGAGTGTTGCACGTGGAAATTAAGATGGAGAGATAAAAAAAAAAGAGAGAAAAAAAGTCTCCTAATGCAAAACCAAAGGTCATAACACCTATACACGTCGTCGTTTTATTTAGAAAACACTGAGATGATTTCAACAACATTAAAAACAATGGAGTATGTGATGCGTTAATGCATGCAAAGCATGCATCAACCATCTTTTTTTTAAAATAATATTTGATTTTTATTGAAAGACTAAATTACCTCTCATCCAATATAATGATAACAAAGAAAATAGGTTTAAAATAAGAAATAACATTTGGAAATCAATTTATTATTTTTTCCCTTACTAATGGTATTTTTATTATTTTACTGTGCTATCTAAAATGAAAAATTTAAATATCCAGTAGACATCAATTCAATATGTTTTACTTTAATGAACAATATAATCATTTTATTGTGCTAAAAAAAGAAAGATAATATCATCCTTTACAATCAATAGCTAGGCCAAATTTTTTTTAAGTTTTTTTTGTTAGAAGGGCAAAATAATGATTTTATTATGGTTTTTCATAATGCAGATAAGCTGATAACTTCAATATTTTGTTACTGTTCAAGTCTATCTTTCATTTGAGTTTTTTCTTTATTTATTTGCCTTCGAGACTTTAAGCAAGTATAAAGAAAACTAAACGGCATGAGGATTTCACTTAAGCTCTAGATACAGATTATTATAGATTGCAACAATTAAACTACATGAATATGTTATGTAATTAAGAGAACTATGGAGGGTGTTTTTATGTTTTCACATTGTATTTTTTACTTTTTAATCAAAAGTTGTTGGCATATGTTCCACATATCCTAGTCACACTATTAAAGTAGCGTGTGAGACACTTTTTGGTGGTGTGAGACACTTTTTGGTGGCCAAATTTGATCATTCATCGTCTCACTAGATATACCTTCGTCCCTTCTTCCACACGATGCAACATGTGTATACATATCATAGTTGTATTACTATTAGTGATCAATTGTTTATGTTTTTTTCTTTCTTTTCTCTCTCCTAACAAATAAAGTGCATAATTGTTCTATCTTTGTTTATTGTTTGCTTGAGTCTGACATGGCTTCAAGACTCAAGTCCCTTAGCTATAGCATGGTTAGTCAGACCCAAGACACTTGAATCTGACATGACTTCTAAACCTAAGTTGATTGCCAGACCCATGTTGTAACTTTAGACATGAATTACTATGGATTGCGATAATGAAATTACATAGTGTTATGTGATTAAGAGGATCATAGGGATGTTTTAGTATTTTTCACATAGTATTTTTTTAATAGAAAAGTTATTGGCGTGTGTTCTATACACCTCATCGAAAGGGCAACGTCCACGACATTAAGGTAACACGTGACACACTTCGAAGTATGACACACTTCCCAGTCGCTAAATATGACTATAATTTGTCTCACTAAATATGCAGTCGTCCTTTCTTTCATATGGTGTAGTATGCACATACATATCATGGTTAGATTGTCGTCAGTGATCGATTATTTGTGTTTTTTTTCTCTATTGATAACTAAAGTACATAATTATCATTTCATTATTTGTTGTTTACTTGAGTTTGACATGGTTTCTAGACCCAAATTGCTTTCAGACCTAAGGCTCATGAGTTTGCTTGGCTGCCAGACCCAATATGCTTAAAACATTATCTAGACTTTTAATATATATTTTTTAAAAAATAATATTGATTAGTTGCAGAGAGCAGATTAATATAATAATAGACACTATAATTGGTCATTAATGCATTTGGATCACAAGGGTTTGATTGCACATAGAAACATGGAGTAAAAATATATATTACTAAGTGAAAATTCTTGATGTTCGATGCTTTTTATGGAGAATAAATTAGGGATACATCATTTCTATATATATAAGTGCGATTTTACTTGTTAATTAAGCAACATCCCTAATTGTGAGGGTTTTAAATGTAGTGTAGAGAACTTTATCATTGACATTTAATTGGTTGAAGCATTCAATAACAGAGCATTCAATAACAGACATAACTGAGCGATTAAATTAACTATTAGAAGCAGGGATCATGATGAGTAGAGGGATTTATTTAGAAACTTATCTACGTAACATGTCTACATATTGAGTGGTGTATACAACAGGTAGTGTAGTTTGAAAACTTAATTCGCAGTAATCTTTTTTATAGGTAAATTTTTAATTTTGATGAAATTTTTTTCTTTGAATAAAATTTTTTTAAGACAGAATTTATTAGATGGTTATCAAATATCAAAACATACTTCTAATTTAAAGAAGAAACTATTATAGAATGTAGGATTTGCAAGATGCAAACTTATTTATGATGCTGCAACTTGATGTTGCTTAATATAATAGAGCTCATGCTAATAATCATAGAATTTTATCA
>NW_011500150.1:316182-318752 GCF_000495115.2 Populus euphratica | reverse complement strand
ATTTTTGAAAAACTTGTGCATCGTGAAGAAAAAATTGAGTGTGAAAGAGAGAACCTTTTTAATCGAACAAGTAAGCGTTATTCTTTAAAATAATAATGCTTTGAAATATAAAGACCCTGGTTGTCCTGTAATTTCATGCTTTATTAGAGAACATAAAATTGAAAGAGCTTTACTTGATCTTGGAGTTAGTTTGAATTTACTTCCATATTTGGTTTTGCAAAGTCTCAATCTAGGTGAGTTAAAGCCAACTTATGTAACTCTTTTACTTGTTGATAGATTTGTAAAGGTGTCTAAAGGAATAGTTGAAAATGTGTTAGTACAAGTTGATAAATTCATTTATTTTGTGGATTTTATTTTCTTGAATACACAATTTATTGAAGCATGTAACTCAATTCCTGTTATTTTAAGACATCCATTTCGTGCAACTTTTAACGTGTTGATTAATTGTAGGAATGGACTGATAAAGTTATGTTTTGGAAACATGACATTGAAGATGAATGTTTTTAACATTTGTATGCAACCTAGAGATGATAATAATTTCTAGAAAGTAGATCTTATTGAAAAATTAGTTTATGATCAATTTGAAACTATTTTGAGTAAAACTGACTTCAATGAATCTAAAGATTTGCAAATGATTTATTCTTAGGAAGAAGTCAAGGACAAGAAAGGCATAAAAAATATTGTTGGGAATTATTTATCAAGATTAACAATAGATTCCATATTTGACATTGTACAAATCAATGATTATTATCTTGACAAATCTTTACTTTCTTAGCCTTGGTTAGCTAAAAATATCAATTTTTTTGCTTTAGGATTTTTGCCAGCTTATTGGAGTACCCAATACAAAAGTAAGTTTTTGGATGACATGAAGAACTTTTATTGAGATAACCCTTACTCAAATATTATCCTGACTAAATATTTCAAAGATGTATTCCCGATAATGAGGTAAGTAATGTCATTAAATTTTATCATTCTCAAGCATGTGAGGGTCATTTCTCATCAACAAAGATGATTGCAAAATTCTTACAATGTGAATTCTATTAGCCCACCATGTTCAAAGACATACATGTGTTTTGCAAAGATTGTGAAAATTATCAAAAGTTAGGATTTATTTCAAAACATAAACAGTCTTTAGATAATATTCTATTATCTTTTGGGACATATCCTAGTGGCAATATGCATTGTACAATTCATGACTTATGACCCTATTTTCATAAAGAACATGCTTGGTATAGTCTTGAGAATTTGACTATAAAAGACCTTGTTTGTTAGTTTTTAAGAAAACTAGATAGGAAGCCTATCCCCGACCTATAAAGGACGTTTAAATCGTTCTTGGACGTAAAACTGAGAGAAAATGTGAGCCACAATCACAACTATTTATGCATATACATGTTCTGTAATAACTTTTATCTTTTGGTTTTAGCTTAGTATTTTGTTTTGTTGTTTCTTATATTTGTTTAAGTGTATTTCATGTTTGTTAGTAATCGTTGTTTCAAGTGATGTCTTCTATAGTTTATCTTTCTACCTTAGAACATTAAGGATAATTTTTCATTTTCGTTAGGGGGAGAAGGTAGTAGTTGAAAAAAATACTAACTAACTAACTTTTTGTTGTTATTAAGACCATTTGACAGAACTGTTAATGTTAGGATGACAGAGTAAGATGAATTTTATTGACTCTTAAGACGTATCCTACTAAACATTTTCCAATGATTATTTGCAACATTCATAACAAGGTTTTATCATACTTTTCTTATGAAATATTCAGGTTTACAAACTCTCGCATTATTATCACTCAATTTTATTCATAAATTCTTTTTTATCAAGTATTCATAAACCCTTATTTTCACACACACACTTTAACATATGATTATGGGTTGCACATTGGATTATTACATTATTTATGTTCTTTTGTTAAAGGTAACAACTAAGAAAAAGGGATAATATATAATTTGTAAAAAAAAAAGATAAAAAAGATAATAAAATAAATAATTAAAACATAGATAAGTTTGATTTCGTAACTTTATTAGCTTAAGCAATTAAGCTCGAATGGGTTCGTAACCTCATTAACTTAAGCAATTAAGCTTGAATGGGTGTTTTAACACCTAATACCCTAAAATCAACTGACTTGGGAGCTATTGGTTCATTGCTTGTTATATGAGCTAAGGAGAAAGCTTAAGGAAATCATACATTGCACTATCTATATATTAGCATTTGCACTAAGCTCGAAGGGATGTCTCAACACCTAATACTCTAAGACTAATTGATCTAGAAGTCATTAGCCTAAAGCTCGTTATATGGGTTCAATATACATTATGTTTTAAATTATTGCTTAAAAAAAGAAGAAAAAGATAATAATCTCAACCTAAGGAAGTTAACCTTAAACATTAGAACAAAATTTTGTTTTCTTTCATGAAAAGCTCCATAGCTATGTTTTGATATATTGAGCACAAAATAAAAGTTTATTAATAGCTTATTTAAGAAGTATGAAGCACGTATATAAATTTAATGAGAGTTTGTTTATCTAGATAGATTAATGGAAGTTAAATGATAAATACCTTGCTTTGTGAAAT
>NW_011500150.1:233144-309638 GCF_000495115.2 Populus euphratica | reverse complement strand
ATCCTCTAACCTTGACATTTATTGTTATCCTTGTTAAATCTTTACGTTAATATTTCATCTTAAAGTTCTCATCTTTTTCTTCTTCTTCTTCTTCTTCTTCTCTTTCTTTATTATTATAGTTGTTATAGTTATTATTGTTATTGTCATTGTTGTTATTATTGTTATTATTATTATTGTTATTATTATTATTACTATTGTTGTTGTTGTTATTGTTGTTTTATAATTTTTTTTTATAATTTGTACAATTAACCTCCTTGTGGTTCGACCCCGGTCTTGCCGGGTTATTTATTACTTCGACACTCCTGCACTTGGGAGAAGACATCAATCTTTTCGTCGTGTCAGGTGTGATTAGTACTTAAAAGTTATTTTTATCAAAGTTTTATATCATTATATTGCACTTAAAGTATCATTAAATTCATTAACTTAAGCATGTTTTATAATAACAAGTATGATAACATAATATATCTTCAATTTATGGTAAATGCTTATTTTGAATGCAGGCATATCTTACAATTTAAAGGATCGATTAATGTGTTTAACTATTGAGAGTGAAAAGACAAATAGAGGGTTAAGCTTAAAAAAGAGATGTTGGATATATCTTCAATTTATGGTAAATGCTTATTTTGAATGCAGGCATATCTTACAATTTAAAGGATCGATTAATGTGTTTAACTATTGAGAGTGAAAAGACAAATAGAGGGTTAAGCTTAAAAAAGAGATGTTGGTTCAATTCAAACTGGAACATCATTCGGTTATTGGATCATAACTGAAGCTATAAAATATGAATTTAGGCCTGGTTTATATGAATGGAAAGCTAAGACATAGGCCTAGAACTTTCATGAAGAGTCCAAGATCCAAAACGGTCGTTCTCAAGTTCAAATTTTAGCAACAAAAGAGAAGTCAGAATTTGTTCTACAGCTTAGACACTATTCAATGTTCAGCCCATATCTCATGTTTTAGAAGTCCAAATGAGCTCATTCTTGTTTTGTTAGAAAGCTGAGATAAATTTCTAGAACTTTCATGAAGACTATCTATTCAAATTCTGACATTAACAATTATGTTTTGTTCGGGCAAAAAGATAATGGCTCTCACCAAGTCAAGAGGTGACCGCCTACTCAATAATTAGTCATCAAATCAATAGTTCTAAATTATAGCCTATAAAAGGAGGCATTTGTCATACATTTAAACATATTGTCAAGATCATATTCTTGCTCTCTTTCTTTTTATTTTTGTAATGTTTAAGTTTTATTTTCATTATTCTCTTATTTATGCTTTTCATCATAACTATGTTTTTATTTAGTTTATTTATGTTTCTCTTCTTCACAATGTTTCGCTAAATTTATTATGTCAAGGTGAAAAGGTTTCACTAATGACATTAGAATAGGTATAATATAAACTTAATATGGACTTTAATGTTTATATTTAAGAAAGTTTGTTATTAACATGTCTTATCATTTTATCTTACTAATTTTTAATACCTTACTTGTTAAATGATGAATCTAGATTTGTGTTGTACAACCCTTGGCATAACAAATACTTGACACATTCATCGCCTATGGTATGATATAACCGACACATGTGCTATGAAAAAAACTTGATTTGTTATTAACATAAGTTAACATCATGAATTCCTAATAATATTTAAAAGTATGGTGTTACTAAAATAAGATAATTAATATGATCATGTTAAAAATTTATAATGAACTATTGAGGATAAATCATTCGATTGGAACCTCCTTTGTGTGTAGTTTCCAGTTGATTAATAAAAAGAGTTTATACTCTACTTATTTCTAAAACTATTAGTGGATCCTCTAACCTTGACAATTGCTTTTATATTTGATTAATACTCACATTAATATCACATCTTAAATGTTCTCTTCAACTCCTTTTCATTTGTTGTTTATAATTTTATACAGTTCACCTCCTTATGGTTCGACTCTAATTTTATCGGGTTATTTATTACTTCGACACTCCTGGGATAAGACATCAATCTTTTGATGAAAAATTAAAATATAAATTGACATATTGTTTCAATGATCAGGTTTGATTTTTATAGGTGAATGTTTACTTGAGACTAAGGTTTTTCTCTTAATAAGTTTCAGTTAATCTAATTTAGTTTGATTATTTTAGTTTGCTTACCATAGCATAGCATAGAAAACCTCAAAACCTCCCAACTTTGAATCATCTAGCATAAAGATCTGAACTAGATCTTCCTCATAGGGGTTGCTCTTGCTTACTCTATGCTATTTTATTTGCTTGAGTTTTATGATATATGGTATGATAGGTTAGATCATGTAAATTATAATTTTATACAAAGGTTAATAAACTATTAATTATTACCAAGTATGAGTTTTAAGAAAAATCATAAGTGTAAAATTTATATGGAATCAAAATTCACAAAACCTTCTTTTCAAACAATTGAAAATCAGATGGTTCAAATTTGATCAAGTGAATTATAGTTTTAACTACATAAACCTAAAATGTTAAAGGTAACCTAAAATGCAACATCATACTTCTAACCTATTCAAATCAGATTAAAAAGGTGTATGTCCTAGTAATAAAACCACATTGATGATAAGGCTACATCAGTTTAATGTTTTCTATTTTGGTCAAACAACTATACTTATGTATAGAATTTCTTTAATGATATTTATACTAAACATAATTATAACCAAACAAATTATTCACATAGTTTATAACCATACTTATAAGATTTATTGGCTTAAGGGTGTTTGGGAGTGTGATAGAAGTTATTTTTTAAAGTGGTTTTTACTTGAAAATGCATTAAAATAATGATTTTTTTTTTTATTTTTAAAAAATTACTTTTAACATCAGCATATAAAAATGATCCAAAAATATTTTTTTGAGAAATTAATTTTAAGGAAAAAAATTCATATTTTGTTGAAAATCCAGTGAAAACATAACACCAAACAGGACTTTAAACTTAGATCATGAATTGGTTGAATTATTATTTTTAACCAAAACAACTTGTTTTGGTTAAAAAAAGTCTGATTTGAAATAAAATTTTGACAATTAGTTATATTCATTAGTATTAAGTTCTACTTATGAACCATTTTTCTTTGTTATGGCCAATCAAAACTGATTTTGATAACTGCAAGATCATATAATAATACCTGTGCTAGTTAAATATGTCAAAGATGATATATATATATATATATTTGACAATGGATTTCATATCGTAAGGTTTTTGACCCATTAATAATAAGCTACGCGAAGAGATGACGCATCCGAATCATTCCTCCATATAATTTTAGTTTAAGAAAGCAAGACAATATATTTTATAATTCTTTTTTATTTTTGCACAAAATGATACTAATTACTCAAGTCAGTCCCCTATTTATAAGCCAATTGTCAAGCGGATCATTATCCTAGTACCCTTTCAAGAACTTATTATTGTGAATTTTTAATAAATTAGGTTTTTTTTTTTTAACTTTTCAGTATAACAAAGGTACCTTAAACGGAAAAATATATTGGATTATAATTTCTAATTAAGAGGAAAACCTTAACTGATTTAGATGGGACCTAGATGAAGATTTGCGATACATTGGGGATCCAATTGAAAAGCAATACTACACAGGGAGTCGATTGAAAAATGGGCTGATGATAGTAAGGTTTGGAATCAGATGAGCTGCATAACATCACATGTTCAATTTCAAGTTCGGTATACTTCCTACGAGAAAATTAATATGGAGTCGAAGTCCTTGTCCAGATAATACTGTACTACGTCCTTCCTATTAATTCGGACAAGTAGTTGTAATATTAATTTCATATGACTCCTCTAATTATTTTATTTCAAACACGGGCGGTTGTTCAAAGCCAGAACCGGACTGGATTAGATAATCCAAATCCTAATCCAAAAGGAGATCGTTTAATTCCTTGTAATGTAATGGTGGATTCTAACCACTATAAATACAAGGTAATGGCGACGACCTTCTCAAGATTCAGTATCACTGACACAATATTCGTTTCTCGCTTTTGCTTGCTGCTTGCTTTGCTCTCAAATAATGGGTGCTGGTGGTTTTGTTGCCGGTGATGTTAAAAACTATCCCGGAAAGGTCACTCGGCATGTGGTAAATGCTTGTGTGCTAGGAGCCATGGGAGGATTAATTTTCGGATACGACCTCGGTATCTCGGGTGGTGTGACGTCTATGGCTCCCTTTTTGAATAAATTTTTCCCAGATGTTTATCGTAAGGAAGCATTAGATACATCCACTGATCAATATTGCAAGTTTAACGATATGGGGCTAACCCTGTTCACATCTTCATTATACTTGGCTGCATTAATTGCGTCTTTTGGAGCTTCTTATATCACAAGGACGTCGGGTCGGAAAAGAACAATGCTCCTTGGTGGCATCGTATTTTTCATCGGAGCTGCTCTCAATGCCGGTGCTGTGGACCTCTCAATGCTCATCGCCGGTCGCATTCTCTTAGGTGTTGGAGTTGGTTTTTCAACTCAGGTAATCAGCCCTTCTATCTATACTAAAAAGATCAATGCTCTTTGGTGGCATCATGTTTTTCATCGGAACTCTATTTATCATGCATTCTATGTGCTAAATTAATTGTAAATTTTTGTTTCGATATCGATCAGTCTGTGCCGCTCTATGTGTCCGAGATGGCTCCACAAAAACATCGTGGTGCTTTCAACATCGTGTTCCAACTCGCAATCACTATTGGCATTTTCATAGCTAATCTTGTCAATTACTTGACACCTAAGATTGCTGGAAACCAAGCATGGCGTTACAGCTTAGGCGGAGCGACCATTCCTGCGGCCCTCATCTGTCTTTCAGCGCTTAAACTGGATGACACTCCAAACTCGTTGTTAGAGCAAGGCAAAGCTGAAAAAGCTCGAGAAATACTTAGAAAGATACGTGGCCTTAACGACAAGGAAATTGAGTCTGAGTTTCAAGATTTAGTCACGGCCAGTGAGGCAGCTAAGCAAGTGGAGCATCCCTGGACTAGAATCCTCAAGAGACAGTATCGGCCGCAACTGACCATGGCTGTAGCTATTCCGTTTTTCCAACAACTTACTGGGATGAATGTGGTCATGTTCTATGCTCCTGTCCTCCTCCAGAGTATTGGTTTTGAAAGTAATGCTTCCCTCTTATCCACGGTTATCACCGGCGCTGTTAACATTCTTGCCACCGGTGTTTCAATCTATGGCAGTGACAAGTCTGGAAGAAGATCTCTGTTTCTTTCAGGTGGAGCTGTAATGTTTGTATTTCAGGTAATTAAGAATTATCTGTAGCCTGGAGATAAAAGTGTTCGCTTGTGTAGTTTGGTTTGCATATACTACTACTACTACTTGGATATCTTATGTAAATTAATGTTACTTGTGCAGGTTGCGCTCGCAGTTTTAATCGGATCCAAGTTTGGAACATCTGGAGATGTGATTGCATTGCCAAGGTGGTATGCCGGTATAGTTGTAGCATGCATCTGCTTATTTGTTTCTGCCTTTGCGTGGTCGTGGGGGCCATTGGGATGGCTAGTTCCGAGTGAAATATTTCCGCTAGAAATTCGATCAGCCGGGCAAAGCATCACCGTGGCAGTCAACATGTTATTCACTTTCTTCATAGCTCAGCTTTTCCTCGCAATGCTTTGTCACTTCAAATTTGGTTTGTTCATCTTCTTTGCAATCTTTGTGGCAATCATGAGCACCTTCATCTTTTTCTTTTTGCCTGAGACGATGAACATCCCCATTGAAGAGATGTCTAAAGTGTGGAAGCAACATTGGTATTGGAGGAGATTCATGCCTGAAGATGACGATTGCCGAGCTTTGGATGTCATGGTCTAGGAATGTCATCTTTTAATTAGCTTCTTTTAGTTTCTTTATTTTCTTTCTACTAGTTTTTTTCTATTTAATTAAACAGCAGCCGTAATGTGGACTTCTCAGGAAAATGTTGGAGGAGACTAAGTTTAAACCTTAATTTTATTAGATATATAAGTTTATTTGTTAATGAGTTCAATATCCAGTAAGAGTACCATCTTCCAATTATTGTTCTTGGACGAACTGCTGGGCGAGAGTTTATTGCAAATTTGTATGCTCTTCCCTTCAATTGAATATAAACCTGATGCTAATTAGGCTATTTTGGAAATATTCTTTCACGCGGAGCTGAGAAAGGGAGAAATATTCTCATGGAATCGGAAATTCTGAGTATGGATAGTAGACAATAAAGAACAACTCAAAGAACATTAATAAAGAGGATAGTTGTATAGATTACTAGATGCTGTAAGTGAGATGATGATAACTTTTCTGTGTTTCCTAGTTGTTGTTCAATATATTATGGGTTTCGAGTATTCTGATAGCAATCAGTTGAATATTATTGCCCTTGTGTTGTACTGCTGCTGAAGTTGTCAATCTAGCTTCTCCTGGCAAGGACGTGTTTCCATGACCATTCTATTAGCGCAAGAATTTACTTTTTTCGGCAATTTATCCTATGCGCATAGAGTTGTTGAGATCTCACTATTACCTAGAGAATGTTACATGAATAATTTTGTGAAGCAACACGCACCGCCAGCCTTAATGCTAGCGATAACATAAATACTTAAGGAAATTTATTTTAATCAAATAAATTATAGATGGATGACAAATTAATTTTAAAAAAATTTAAGTTTTTTTTATTCAAATAATCTTTAGTTTTTTTAGATTTAATTTTTAATTTATAATAATAACTCATGTTAACATTAATGATAAAGAAAATTAATTTTATAACTTTTTTACTTTCAAAACTCACTATACAAGGAAGATGAATTAAGAGTTTCTAATTTGAATTTTTTAAATTTTAGGCACTTCTCATCTTATTTTTAGTGGTTTTTTTTATACTCAGATTTTTCTTTTAAATTCAGAGCTTAGATTCATCTTGTTATATAATTTATGGTTCAAAAATCTTGTTTAGAAGCAGATTTAAATCAATATGGTATTGTTAGAATAATATGAGGCATATTGTAAACATCTTAGTTACATAAATAAGAAACAATAAATCTTTAAGGACAAGTGATTCATCCTTGACAATAAGAGTAAACAAGAAAACTGAAAAACTAATTTAACCGAGAAAGTTCAACCATGAAAAAAATTGATTAAATCAATTAGAATATTTAGAAAAACTTCCGGTTCGGTTTGATTTCAATTTTGTGATGCTTAAACCAAGTAACCCGAATCGACTCAAACCAGTTTAAATTAAAAAAATAATTGTATAAATAGCCTCCTCAGACACGCCACACAACACACACCAGCCACACCACACCTCTTTAATCCTCACAACCTCCCATAGCACTCACAAGTTCACACCTAATTAATTCTTTCAATCTTTAACTACCCCGACCCAAGCTCTCACAAGTCCACTCACCATTAATTCTTCACAGTAAACTATACTCATAATTAATTCTTTGTTATGCAACACCACCAGTTATCACAATATATCTTGTTTCAATTTTTGATATAGAAAACTGAAACAAACTGAAATTGGTCAGTTGAAATTGCGTTTGGTTTAGTTTTGGTTTTTTTTCAAAATTTCAGTTTGGTTATTTTTATAGATAAAAATCAAATCAGATAAAAAATGATCACCTCTACTTGACAACAACAAAAAAAATTATTATTTTAAAATGCTTCAAAAATATCTTATTTGAAAGTGCATTTAAATCAATATAGTTTTATTAGAATCTTCAAAAACATATTATAAATAGCTTACTGCACAAGGCGGGAGGAATAAAGCCTTAAAATTTTCAACATTGTACCTTTAGGAAACTATTTAGTATGCACAATTTCGAAAGTGTTTTCATCTCTATAATATTTCACCTTGTTGAAAGGTTCAACCATATTTTTTTATCACGAAAACCATATTCTTTGTCTTGATGATTATCAACATCTCATTTATAATATATTTCAAGCCTTGGTAGAATGCATGGTCTTCCCATCAATATGATTTCCATCATTTGCAACGTTTATGATCTCTATTAAATTAAGCATTAGCTGTAATAAGGACTTCTCAATAAAATGTTAAAAGATATAAAAGTTTAAACCTTAATTTTATTAGATATATAAGTTTATTTGTTAATGAGTTCAATATCCAATACAAGCTTTATCTTCCAATTATTATTGGACGAATTGCGGTGTGAGATTTTATTGCAAATTTGTATACTCTTCCCTTGAAATGATAACCAGATCTACTCACCTTGTTTCTTTGTATTTGGCTTGCTCGGAAATATAGGGAGAATCGATTTATGAAGCTTGGAATGAGGGCCCTGTCTCTTATCTTAGAAATGGCATTTTATCATAAAAATATGTTATAAAAGAAGTAAAACTTGGTAGAACATATTTTATCTAACGGAGCGTTATGGATAGGGATTCTTTGTTGCGGAATAATAAATAAAAAGAATTAAAGTAGAAAAAAGAATCTTTTAGATAAAAAAAAGTTAAGAATTGAAAGTAAAAAAAGAAAAAAGAAAAATGAGAATTGAAAAATATGCAACTCTGCAATTTTTTAATCAATTCATAAAAAACTTCATTACATTTAAAAAAATATAATATAAATACTAAAACTTTAAATAGAACAAATGATTAGGTTTATGGCCACTAAATAAAATACTCAACAATAATTAAATCAAACTCAATAAATAAAACCTATTAATAAACCTCAACTAAAAATTTATATAAATTAAATTAAAATATAAGTTAAAGTTCAATCTCTTAATAGTTTCGGTTACCTTTCATCATCTATTATCATTTAAGTACATAAACAATGTTTTAAGTCTAGTGTCCTCGCCATTCTCAGTATCAATTTTATATGAGATGGAGAACCTAAAATTTCTTAAGTAGAATAAGCAGCGGGGGATGAATGCATATAAGATTGGACTAATCGATTAGCAGGCACCATAATGCAAGCCAAAAGAACAAGGAGTGATATAAAGAATTGAACATGTTTCAAATATCATTGCTAACAGGATCAAGCTAGTCATTTTCACAACTTGATTCTTAGATTCATACCCAGCACATAAATAAAGTCCCTCTTTAGAGTTTCAAATCTATATAAATCCAAATATACATACAAACTTATCCTTTGAGTAACTAAAACAGAGTTCAACACAATACTAATAACAAAATTAATTTAATTATATAATTTGATTGTCTTAATATTATAGTTAATATAAATTCATAGTTATAAAGTACTAACTAGACAAGAAGAAAGGTACTAAGTGCAACCAAAAGAGAAAATTCTAAAGGTCTAATAAAAATAACTTACTAAGAAGCTATGAATCTGAAAAAAAAAATAATGAGATAATGAGTTTAACAACTCGATAAATAGATAACGTTTAATATATATATATATATATATATATATATATACACTACAATAATGAGGAATATATATACAATTATGGCTCTATATTCTTACAGGAGAGATTCTCAAATTGATCATAACAAGAGTATCATAAAGTAAAGCTTATTAGAAAATAAGAATGTAATGAGCATGAGACTCCATATCATGGGATGATTAGTCCGCATAGATTGGTGACTTCCCCGACCAACTAGGATTCAGATACGATATGCACAAAGACCAATATTATCCTTTAGCATTGGTATTCTGACTGTATGATCATAATCAAACAAATAGATTTATATCTCAAGGCTCAACTCATGACATCAATCAAATAAGAAATTATTAATGTAGAAGTCAATTCAAAAATATATATTGGCTCATATCAATAATTCAGATTTAACAATATATATATATATATATATATATATATATATATATATATATATATATATATATCAAGAAGCATGATACAGTTTATATTAACAATCTAAATATTTATAATATTTCTTATACATATGAAAAATTATTCACTCACTTGACTCAAAATCAAACAAAACTTGAAAGCAGATACCAATGAAATGCTCAAAAACAACTCGAAAAAAACTTACAACCTATTTAATGCACTTAATTAAGGACCAAAAACCTAAAAATTAAACGGTTTTTCACGAAATCTAATTCATAAAATCTAATTCATAAGAAAATAAATCATAAAAATTGATAGTATTTCACTAAATAACCCTTAATTATTTATCAAACTAATCTGAAAAATATAATATTACATCTACGAAGAAATCTGGAATTTCATCATATTTTTAGGGGTTAAATTGTAATTTTATCAATTGCAGGACCAAACTGAAAATAGTCATAAATTCATGACTATACTAGAATTTTGCTTGTAATTCATCCTCAATTCTGTTCAAAATCTTGAAGTATGATATGGGGATCATTCTGGAATTTCATCATATTTTTAGGGGTCAAATTATAATTTTATCAAATTAGAGGATCAAATTGAAAATAGTCATAAATTCATGACTATACCGGAATTGTGTCCATAATTCATTCTTAATTTTGTCCAGAATCTCAAATTATACTTAAGGGACCATTTTAAAATTTCATCATATTTTTAAGAATTATTTTATAATTTTATCAAATTAAAAAACCAAATTAAAAATATCATAAATTAATAATTATCCTGAAATTTTACCCATAATTCACCTTAATTTTATCCGCAATCTCGAAAGTTATTCACTTTTCTCCTTTTCTTTATCCCGCTCTCTCCTCCTAGTTCATTCTCTCTCAAATCAGATTTTCATCTTTCTTTTCTTTTATTCAATTTATACTTTTCAGTGTTTATTTAATTACTATAATATTCTTTATCTATTGTCTAAACCTTCCTCAGACTTTGTTGTCTTTTTCTGTTATCTTTCATTTTCAAAACATCACAGCCATGGCCGCCCGCTAATGGAAGCACGAGTCTAGTTTTAAATGGGGTTCCAATGGAATGGGATGGAGAGTTTCAGGTGGGATTATTTTTTTCTGTTTGTATATATTCAATGAAAATGGAGGGGTGGACAGTTTCAATAGTTGATGATCTAAAAAAATAAAACTAATTAGAAGTTGACAAAAACAACTATTTGGCAGCTTTAATATTGATGACAAAAAAAAATCACTTTGACTTCTTAATGGACATCACGCTAATCATTAATGATTTTTGAAGTACAATAATAACAATAATAATATAATTATGAATAAAAATAAATTAAAAAATGAGATATATAATTATTCACGGATTAATAATATATGCATTCAATGTTTTTATATTTTAAAACCCATTTTAAAAAAGTTTAAATTTTTTTATATTTTTATAAATTTTAAATTAATATATTTTTAATGTTTTTAAATAATTTTAATGTACTAATATTAAAAATAATTTTTAAAAATAAAAAAATACTACTAATATATATTTTAATATAAAAAATTATTTAAAAAATAACTACAAACATAACCTAACATGCTCTTAACACCTTCAAAATATTATATAAATATTAGGAATTA
This sequence comes from Populus euphratica, assembly GCF_000495115.2. Taxonomy (NCBI): domain Eukaryota; kingdom Viridiplantae; phylum Streptophyta; class Magnoliopsida; order Malpighiales; family Salicaceae; genus Populus; species Populus euphratica. Next base: position 298,248 of record NW_011500150.1, on the reverse strand, counting down.
ATGGAATTCTTTAAGAAGTGTTGAAGCAATGGTTGCGTTGCTTTAAACTTTATCACGTTGGAGTAGTATAGTTTATTAAATTTTTATTGGTTGGCCCATGCACAATACTGCAATTTTCAACGGCGGTGGTCTGCAGGACTTTTTCCCTTCATGTGCTGGTATTTAAATGTCAAAGACTGAGGAGGAGGAGGAGGTGTTCAAGATAATATTGTTTTATTTATTTTTAAAATTAATATAATAAAACGTTTTAAAAATAAAATAAGTAGTTAGCAACAATATTAATACAACCTGCTTACGACTTTGCCTGTCCATGTTCACCCTAACGAGAAGTAGAAGCCTTGGTAACCATCAATTTTATGACTTTTTAATTAATGATGGTAGTTGAAGCCTCCAAAGGCAGTAATGTCACCTGCAACTAGCCTTATTTATGTTCCGCTCTTATCATCTTACGTTTGATTTTTATTTTTATTTTATTTTTGAATTTTCAGCTGGTTTGCGAGTTGATCAATTCTATTTTTTTTAATAGTTTTAGAAACACATGTTCACAGCAATTTAATGTATTTAAAAAATGTAATAATTTTTTACTATTCATCTTAATTTTTTTTTTAAATAAAGAAATAAACTTCTTAACCACCTTTGAGATGAATTTATCTTATCTATGGATTAGCATAATAATTTTTTTAAATATTCATCTTAATTTTTTTTTTAAATAAAGAAATAGACTTCTTAACTACCTTTGAGATGAATTTATCTTATCTATGGGATAGCATTTCTATTCTTTTTTTTTTTTTTTTTGTGGGGGGGGGGGGGGGAAGAGTGTCGTCTTTATTCATTGTGGCTTGCAAAATTCAATATCGTTGCCTGACGGTGTACATAATACTTGCCTGCCGGTAGCATGTCACCCTCCATGCTCCAAACTGTCTTTTTTCCCGGTGGATAGCGAAACCAATAGCCTAAAATAAAATCCCAATTGTTTATTTATCGAAATATGATTCATTACTTTGTCTTTACTGTTGTGTATATTCACAAGAATATACAATTGAGGAAAAGATTCAGATACATAAGTTGATTGATTTGTGGTCATTAAATAATTGAGAAAAAAAATGATATTCTATTCCTGATAGTTCATCAAGAAATTGGATAAATATACAAAACTGTTCCACTTTTGTTTTTTTTATTTTTATTTACGTGGGGTGTCCGGGCCAGCTTACGCGCACCACGACTAATCCCCACGGCCCACTGAACAGCCTGCAAGCCCAGTGAGCAGGTAAGGCACCGCGGGGATGACAAGCGTGCATGGTGAGGTTCGAACCCAGGTGCGGAGGGAGAGGACAAGCCCCTCCCACCGCTAGGCTAGAACCTCACTTTTAAACTGTTCCACTTTAATAAGTCTAGTTGCAGGTGACATTACTGCCTATGAAGGCTTCAACCTCCATCATTAATTCAAAGTCATAAAATTGATGGTTTCTACTTCTCGTTATGCAGAGAGACAAAAGTACTCCTCGAATGCCCTAACAAAACTGTTCCACATTAAACAGGCCCTCCTCCAGCAGTCATCGTCCTTAAATGTTGCTTCCAGTTTTTCAAACTACTTTGTAACTATCTGTAGGAATTGACGCTACCCTTTGAATTATTGCACCATCCCGATCATATAAACTAAGTTTTTTATATATATTTAGGGTTTCTCGAGCAAGTTTACACGTATTATACTACATTTCTACACTTTGAATAACGCTTATAAAACAGAACTTATACCCTACAATCCGTCAGACCGTCACCATCAATATTAGCTGAGTAAAAACCATATATGAAGCAGTGTTCTTCGACCCCATTAGCCACCTACCCTTAGATGCTCTGCTTTGGTCTCCACGATCCTATTCTCGTATCCAAGGAAAGTTTGTGCTGGGAACGTCGTCGTCATTTTTGACCTTTCTTAGGTCAGGTGGCCCAAGATAATGGTGGTGGTTTGGGAAGAAAGAGAATCGATATCTAAAATTACATGCTAACTTTTGATCTCGGACTGCATCATCATTACCAAGAAAGGCAAGACAGTTCTGGAGAAAAATAAAAGGTGATTTGATTTTGAACAAAGAGAAACAAAAGATTTGATGGTGATTTAATTTATAAAAAATCCGTACACTTATATAGCAAAAATAGAAGATGGTAAACTCAAATAGGAAAAAACTTAAAAAAATGCTCACAAAAATATTATCAGCTCAAAACTAAATAAGTGAGGATCATCAAATTATATAAATCTATCATTTATAATGATTTTTTTAATACAAATAGAAACAATGATTGATTGGAAGTGGTTTTTATTTATTTATTTATTTGCAGTTATTTAAAGACATTTTCAAACCAATTCTCATTACCAAAAGTAATTATACTTCGTAGATTAAATTAAAGATAAAAATCAAAGGATCCATCTAATTTGAAACGGTTTTTTGCCTATGCTTATGATTAAAGGTTATTTCTAAGGATTTTGTTGAATCAAATTGTTCAAGTGATTTTCTTTTTAATAATTAATGGTACTTTTAGATAAGTTTATATAGAATAAAAGTTTTTTTAAGAAAACAAAATTAGATTTGAATCTTGTTTGTTTGCTAAAAAGTAGATTTTTTAAAAAGAAGTAAATTCTAGAAAAGTGAGTTATTTTTTAATATATGGTAGTATAATGAAAAATAAGTGAAAAAATACTTTTCAATTTTTAGTTATGTCATAGAAAATAAACTATAAAATAACTTATTAATATTTATTTTTTCAGATTTATTAAAATAACAAGGAATAAATCTTACAAATTAAAAAGTTAAATGAGAATGAAATTGAAAAAAAATATAATTTCATAAATTATCTCAAATAAAATAAATAATAATCAAAATAATAGAGATCTTATCTAAAAAATTAAAAAAATTAAAAGATGAAGATAAAAATAATAATAATTACCATTTCATAAATTATTTCAAATAAAATAAGTAAAAATTAAAAGAACGAGGATCAAATTTGATAAATAAAAATTTTAATTAAAAAATAATATGGGAAGAGCAAATAATAATTATAAAAGTAAAAATCAAAGTTAATATAAAAAATAAATTCTAGGAGATGAAATTGAAAAAAATATTGAAAATAAAATATATATATATATATATAGCAATTAAAAATTTAAGGACTAAATTTGATATAATCAACAAATAATATAATATTTTAAAGTTTTTTATAATTTTTATAAAGTATTTTCATTTAAAATAAAAAAAAATATTTTTCTAGAAAACAATTTAATTTTTTTAACTAAAAAATATTTTAACTTAATTATAAAGTACTTTTATTATCTAATTTTTTTAAAACAAATAAATTTAAAAAAAAAATTAAAAATAGTTTTCAGAACTACTTTTCAAACAAAACAAACGCAGCTTGAAATAAAAAAATAAAGAAGTTTCTTGACGGCATCGCCTATCTCCTTTTATCCAGGGAGGTCTAATGGCTATGATCAATGCAGAGGTTATCGAACCGCCAAATGTCATGAAAATATTAGTCACTCAAATTCAGCATTTAAATCTTTGATCTTTCGTTTATGTTTTTTTACCAGAACTTCGTTCATGCACTTCTGGTTCTTCTGTCTGCTCTCTCTGTCTCTCTTTCCTCCATTGTCTATTCCTTATCCTCCATTCCAATCTCTGCTCCACAAATCATCCCTGACTTATCCTTGACTGCTAATTTAGGAAACAAAACCAAATATGGAACAAGATCCCATTTATCAGTTCCTTATTTTTGAGTACCTGTTGACTTTATAGCAAGCAGGTTGTGCACTCCTGCAGCCACAGATTTCAATCATAAACAAAACCCGCTATTTCATTTTCCTTTCTTTTGTCTCTCAATCAATCTGTAATGGAGAAATCTGGTTATGGTCGTGATGGTATTTACAGGTCACTAAGACCAAAACTTGTCCTTCCTAAGGATCCTAACCTTTCTTTGGTCTCGTTTCTTTTTAGAAACTCCAATTCTTACCCTCATAAACCGGCTCTTATTGATGCGGATTTGTCTATAACCTTATCTTTTTCAGAGCTCAAATCCATTGTCATCAAGGTCGCTCATGGATTACTCAATCTGGGCATCTCTAAAAATGATGTTGTTCTTATCTTTGCTCCCAATTCTTACCAATTCCCTATCTGTTTCTTGGCTATCACTTCCACCGGTGCTATTGCAACAACTGCAAATCCTCTTTATACAACCTCAGAACTTTCGAAACAGATTAAAGATTCTAATCCCAGGTTGATTATTACAGTCCCTGAATTGTGGGACAAAGTCAAAGGTTTCAATTTGCCTGCTGTCTTCTTAGGACCCAAACGAGTGTCTTTGCCGTTGGAGTCAGGTTCTAGAATCACAAGTTTCGATTCTTTGGTTGGGTTAGGAGGATCTAATTCTCAGTTTCCTTCGAGTAATGTGAAGCAAAGTGATATATCTACGCTTCTGTATTCGTCAGGGACTACAGGGGTTAGTAAAGGAGTGGTTTTGACACATGAGAATTTCATTGCTGCTTCTTTAATGGTCACTATGGATCAAGTAATGGCAGGTGAGATGCACAATGTTTTCCTTTGTTTCTTGCCCATGTTTCATGTGTTTGGATTGGCTGTGATCACTTACTCACAGCTACAAATGGGAAATGCTGTTGTGTCAATGGGAAAGTTTGAATTTGAGATGGTTTTGAAGACTATTGAGAAGCACAGAGTGACCCATATGTGGGTTGTGCCTCCAGTGGTGCTTGCTTTGGCTAAACAGGATATGGTTAAGAAGTATGACCTTTCGTCGTTGAGAAATATTGGTTCTGGTGCTGCCCCTTTGGGAAAAGATTTGATGAAGGAATGTGCCAAGAATTTGCCCGATACTATAATTTCTCAGGTAGTTGAATATGGCTGGTTTTAATGCTTAAAGAAAATCATAATTCAAGTTTAAGAAAATATGAAATGTTTCGAAGTTCACGTTTATGCACAGAAATCATTTCCTTTTGATTTGAAAAAAAAAGAGAAAGAATTTCTTCTTTCTGAATCATGTTCTCTGTGGTTTTAGGGCTATGGCATGACTGAAACTTGTGGCATTGTATCAGTGGAGGATTCGAGACTAGGTGTTCGACATTCTGGCTCTGCTGGAATACTTGCTGCAGGAATTGAGGCCCAGATAGTCAGTGTGGAAACTCTAAAGCCTCTCCCTCCTAATCAGTTAGGGGAAATATGGGTTAGGGGACCCAATATGATGAGAGGTAAGATGCCATCTAGCATGCTTCAATGAGAAGTTTTCAGTTCTTGCGCAAATGGCTGTGTTAGAACAAAAACTAAATGTTGTCCAACTAGGAAAAATAATGAGATGACTAACTTGGATTAAAATTAGATTATCTTGACGGAATAACATCTGAAATACCCATTTAACTAAAGCCACCATGTTTGTGCAATCCATTGGCAGGTTATTTCAATAATCCGCAAGCCACAAAAGATACCATAGATAAAAGGGGTTGGTTACATACTGGAGATCTTGGATATTTTGATGATGATGGACAACTTTTTGTTGTTGATCGGATTAAGGAGCTCATCAAGTATAAAGGTTTTCAGGTACTATCTAGTAAAGGAAATTCCTAAATATTTGTAAAATTGTTTATCGCCTGAAGAAATACATTGCAACATTACTCATGCACTTTGGCTATTCTCTGAGCTGAATGGCTTCTGAATGGTGTTGACATTTTCTTGATCGATTTTCACTAGGTTGCACCTGCAGAACTGGAAGGGCTGCTAGTTTCTCATCCTCAAATTTTGGATGCTGTTGTCATCCCGTAAGTTGAACACAAGGATTTGTGCCGCTGACATCAGCGGACTCGTGAAAACTACTTTAATGTACATTTATATCATCAGTTCATGCTGCTGATTATTTGCATCACTTAACTCGTTTTAGATATCCCGATGCTGAAGCTGGTGAGGTCCCAGTTGCATATGTTGTGCGCTCACCCAATAGCGCGCTGACTGAAGTAGATGTTCAGAAATTTATTGCTGATCAGGTAAGTGGCAGATTATGGAAAGTAGTGCGCTTTCTTGAGAATCATAAGTCATTTAGTAGAATACAGTTTGGTTTGATTAAACTTCTATCTCGTCTTTGGAACTATGAATTCTGAATTCCATTGGATTGCAGAAAACTTGGGGGAACTTGCTCTGCACAACTGTCAAAGATTAGGCAACACCTAGTAATGTAGTAATATCACTATTCTAACTGTTAGATTCTGTTTTCTAAAATAAATTCATGCCATCTAGTTCTCAAAGCTATGCTGTGTCGTCCATAATTGTCAGTCCAGTAGCTCTGTTGCTGTTGCTCGTTCAAAAAAAAAACATCTTTTTTCTTTAACTTGCATGTGATGTTTGAAATAAGTTTTTTTCTGTAACTTACAATCGATTTTCTTCTCTGAAGTGGAAATACTTACAAATATGCACTCTGTACATGGAATACATTTTTATTTTTTTCTGTGATAATTACGCCATGGCCGCCACTTTGTTCAGCTCACCATCGACCCCTTTCTCTGTTTTGCAGGTTGCACCTTTCAAAAGACTGCGGAAGGTGACTTTCACAAATACTGTACCTAAATCAGCTTCAGGAAAAATCCTCAGAAGAGAGCTCATTCAGCAAGTAAAATCCAAGATATGAGGTTCTACGATCCATTCGCGAATACTTGGCTTGCAGGAGAATCGACCTGGATTCTTAACTTGGCTTCCATTTCTCTTCTTGTTGAATGAAAAAAGATTTTTATTTAAGATTTCCAGTTACTAAGTAAATTGTTTTTTCAACACGTTATGGAAGTTATTATCAGTCTCAAGTAACTAATGTTCTTCAAATGTTGCCCAAGGCTTACTTCAGGCTCTAGGATTCACTGGATGTCGTAAGCCCAAAGCATGATCCGCCATTGTGTAGTATCAGCAAAATGCTGTCTATCACAACTATCTAGACAATTGATGAGTGGTTGTTGTACTCAGGACAGTAAAACCATTCCTCGATCGCAAGAAGTCTATGAACCCAATTCTTAAATAGAAGTGAAAAATAAAAACTCCTAGCAAGAAGAAAGAAAATCAGTTAAAAGACAATCCAAAGCCACGAGACCGAAAGCTCGGTGACCATCTTCAGGGACGAATTTCCTCCGAAACCAATGTTGCTTCCACACTCTACACATCCCTTCAATTGGTATGTTCTTTGTTTCAGGAGGAAGAATTCAATGAAGTCATAATAGCCACAGAACACGCATACAAGATGAACAAGCCAAATTTCATGAGGCAAAGCATGGGAAAAAAACAAATTTCATGAGGCAAAGCATGGGAAAAAAAGAGTTGGTCAATCCATAATGTAAACAAAGTTGAATAAGTAGGGATTTTCACACGCAACCTGTTAAAGCATGTAATTCATTTCTTATTATTTTAGAGTGTTTGTTTCTGGCAACTTCTAATGCATTGATTAATTGTAAAAATAGACTAATCAAGCTATCATTTGGAAACATGACATTGAAGATGAATATGTTCATATTTACAAGTGACTTGGAGATGATAATGATTTATAAAAAGTAGATTTTATTAAAGAATTAGTTTATGATCAACTTGAATTTACTGTGAGTAAATTTGAGTTAGATGAATCTGAAGATTTGCAAATGATTTATTCTCAGAAAGAAATCACAGATGAAAAAGGCACCGAAAATATTTATAGGAATCTTTTGTCAAAAGTGACAACAGATTCAACACCCGATATCACACGAATTGATAATTACTTTCCTAAAGAATCTTTATTTTCTCTTAGTTCAATGCCTTAATTTGCTGAAAATATCAATTTTGTTACTTCAGGATTTTTGCCACCTCACTAGAGCATCGAAGTCAACAAAAACTTTTGAACAACGTGCAAAACTTTTATTGGAATAGCCCTTACTTTTTCAAATATTATCTTGATCAAATATTTCAAAGAAGCATTCCCGACAATAAGGTAAGTTGTGTCTTTAAATTTTATTATTCTAAGGCATGTGAGAATCATTTCTCATAAAAAAAGACAACTATAAAAATCTTATAATATAGATTATATTGGCCCACCATGTTCAAAGACACACATATGTTCTGCAAAGCTTGTAAAAATTATCAAAAATCAAGATTTATTTCAAAACATAAAGAATCATTAGATAATGTTCTACTGACTTTTGAGACGTATCCTAATAGAGATTGGTATTGTGCATTTCATGACTTATGATCTCATTTTCATAAAGAACATGCTCGACATATTCTTAGAAATCTGACTGAAAAAGACCATGTTTGTTAGTTTTAAGAAAACTGGATGGAAAGTCTATCCTCGACCTATTGAAAGCATTTAAGCCGTTCTTGGACGTAAAGTCAAGGGAAGGTATGAGCCATAATCATAACTACTTAGACATACATATGTTTTTTTTTTCAAAATAAATAAATAAATAAAGAGAGAGAGAGAGAGAGAGACTTCAGCTAGCCTGTATATAGGTGGTATGATTATATTATCAATTTCTCATCTATAAAATCTTCTCTTCCTTTCCTTCATTTTTACTCAACCTATACATTCAACAAATATAGAAGTGTGTAGAAATGGTAGGTTCCTCAAGTTCCTCAAGTCATCATATAAGAAACATTTATGTTTTCAGTGGATCCAGTCTTGGGAAAGAAATAGAGTTTTTAGAATCAACAAATCATCTTAGTCAGGTATTAGCTGAAAGAAAGATTCATTTAGTATATGGATGAGGGGAGTATCAATAGCTATATTTTTTGGAGGTAGTCAAGTTTTTGGGGTTGTCCCTAAAGCTTTAGCAAATAAAGACATCATTGGAAAAACAATTAAAAAGAAACTAAAGGTCTCTACAATGTCTGATCGAATGAATGCAATGTTTAAACACGTTGATGCCTTTATTACCTTACTAGGTAGTCTAGGCATATTGAAAGAGATCTTTCACATTTTCTCTAGGGCCCAACTGCGCATTCACCATAAACCCATAGATCTATTAAATGTTAATGGTTTTTACGATAAGTTGTTATCTTTTCTTGATAATCCTGTGAAACAAGAATTTCTAACATCTTCGGTACAACAAATCATAATCTCTACTGCTACTGCTGAATAATTGATTGACCAACTACAATATTTCATCACTGTAATTGATCCCTACATGAGTTATATAAATTGGTCAACTAAGAAAAGTTGTAAGAAGCTGAGATTGAATTTGAGCCTTAGTTTATAAAAAACTTGCATCTTTTGGTTTTATTAATAACATATTATTTTGTTTTGTTATTTCTTATATTTGTATAAGTGTGTTTCATATTTTTTAGTTTTCATTGTTTCTGTGAAGTCTTCTATACTCTATCTTTCTACCTTAGGATATTGAGAACAAGTCTCATTTTGGTTGGCGAAGAGAGTAGTAGTTGATATTAAAAAAAAAACTGTGTTTTCTATTTCATAAACCATTTGCAAAACTATTATTACTAGGATGGTAGAGTATGGAGGAATTTTATTAACTCTTGAGACGCATCTTAGTAAATATTTTTCAATGGTTATTTACAATATTCATAATAAGGTCTATCACATATATCTCTTGAAATATTCAGATTTACAAACTCTCATATTATTATCAATTGATTCTGCTCATATACTTATTAAACAAGTATTCATAAACCTTTATTTTCACACACACACATTAACATATGATTGTGGATTGCATATTGGATTATTACATTATTTATGTTCTTTTGTTAAAGGTAACAACTAAAGAAAAGGGATAGTGTATCATTTCATAATCTTTTTTCTTACAATTATTCCTTATTTATCCTAACTACACAAGGAAAGAAGAGTTGGTGATATTTAATGACATATTACTTTCTTTGTTTGGGATATTTAAACTTGTTTAATGAAGAACTATATTTATTATTTGGGTTTTATGTAATTTTCATTATTAAAGACTTGTTTTAGTTTCAGTTAGGACTTTTACTTTTTGAGTTCATCACAACCTATTATTAGTCATTGTTTAGGTTTATTATGTGTTTTGGGCTTTAGTTTTTATTAGGCTTTGTTTTAGGCCTTGGGTTTATTGTATTAGGGTTATTTAGAAGGAATGTATATTATTTTCTTTATTGTGTAATCTAGAAGCCATAATCTTTTGAATAAACTTGTGTTTTCCATTATGCAACACTTTTCTCTTTGTTTGAAGAAACAAAGAAGAAGAGAAACTAAAAGAATTTATACAAAATTAAAATAAAACACAAAAAAATAAAGGGCATACCCTTTATTTTTTTGTGTTTTATTTTAATTTTGTATAAATTCTTTTAGTTTCTCTTCTTCTTTGTTTCAACTCAAGTTTCTTGTTGCCATGCACTTATGGTTTGAGTTTTCTTTTTCTTTCTATTGTCTAGTTTTTACTATTGGGTCTTTTTATTAAAAAAAAAAAGCTTTTATTTCGATGCAATTTATCCTCTTAGAATAAAAAAAAAAATCAAATCGTATTTCTCGTTTATATGGGTTGATTCATTTAGGTAATAAGTGAATTAAAGTTTTTAGGTTTGGTTTCATTAAAATCAATTCAAATTTGAGAACTTGGTTTAGAAATTCTATTCCATGGTGTTTTTATATGATATCTTGCTTGTTTTTCATCTTATCTTTCAATTTGTGTCATGTATTCACAAAAAGAGAAGAAATGGAGAAGGGTTCTTGCTTAAGAAAGCAAAGAGACATCCTATATGTTTTGGGTTTTAAAGTAAGAATTTGATAAGTTGAAAGAACTATTCTATAAATGGCAAGCTTCATAGAAATAGGGGAGCAATAATGTTGAAAGGATGAAAAGATGGAGGAAAAAAAGGGTTGCTATTTTAATACAAAGTTGTTAGAGTTTAATGTTGACAAGAAAAAAGCTCTGAATGCTTATACAAGTGGCCTATGAAACATCCATTATACCTATTAAGATTAAAGGATAAATCATCTTGAAGAAATATAGAATGATAAGATCCAAGAAAAGGTTGAGTAAGAAAATTCACATTTAAGTGTAGTTATGCTTATTGTATGCCTTTACACTATTAAACATAAATCTCAATCTAATAATTGAATCAAGCTAATATTTTACTAGGAATTTTAAAATATTTCTTTTTATATTAGGTTAAAATTTTTATATCAATTGGATCTCGAGAAGGTCTTGTGATATAGGTTAGCATATGGAATATAGATTTTATTTGTTGTTATTTAACTTATAGGCTTCCTATTTAGAGAGGATTCTTCTCTTAATGATACAAAGGTATTTAACAACTTTTTTTTTTTTAGTTCTATAAAGATATTTAATGGATAGTGACATAGTTTTTAAGTGTGGCAAGAAGTTCTTAATGTTTTAAAATGAGCTACACAAGAAAATAGAAGACTGGTGGTATTTAATGACATGTTACTTTGTTTTTTAAGGCTATTTAAGCTTGATTGATGAAAAACTATATTTAGTATTTGAGTTTGTGTTTTTTCATTATTAAAGACTTGTTTTAGTTTCAATTTGAACTTTTACTTTAACAAGGTTTATCCAGCGTTTTGGAATTTAGTTTTTATTGGGCTTTATTTTGGGCCTTTAGGCTTATTTAGGAGGAATGTATATTATTTTCCTTGTTACAAAATCCTACAGTCATGATGTTTTGAATAAATTTATGTTTTTCATGATGCAATATTTTTCTCTTTATTGGGATAAAAAAAAAAGTTTGATTTATCAACATATATTTGAGCTTGTGACATCTTTACATACATCAAATTCTTTATGCTTTATAATCAACAAGTCCAAGTTCAATTTCCAATACTTTTGGTTCTTAGATATATGGTTATCTCTAAATTGAGGTTTCTCTATCAATCTTAAAAATATAGATAGGGCATTAGTTAGCCAAGAAAATATCACAAGGAATCCATGTTGTCCATTATTAGTACTGAATAATGTTTTTAAAATATTTTGCCTCGCCATCTTAATTAGATGTATCCAAACCTCAAATCCACCTTAATGAACATTGTTGCTCCAACTAATTCTTCTAATAGCTCATCCACCAAGGGTATAAAAAATGTATCCTTAATTGTCAGCTTATTAAAGGCTTTATAGTCTATACAAAGCTTTCATAAACCATCTTTATTCTTAATTAGAGTCATTAGAGTAACAAATAGGTTGTTGTTTGGCTGAATTACCCTTGATTTCAACATTTCATTAACCACTTTCTCCACATATTCTTTTGTGTTCCAAATTACCTATATAGTCTTAAGTTAACATGTTGAGCTTTTTTTGCATGTTATGGTGTGATCATGGCCTCTGGTTTTAAACTTTCTGGCTCCTTAAACACCTCTTAGTAGTATTTCAATAACTCTAAAGCAGGAAATCTTTTTGGCTCCTTAAACACCTCTTGATAGTATTTCAATAACGTCTCTAAAACAGAATTCTTTTCCTCAATAAAAGGTAGGGTGGACAACATTTAACACATCATATTATCAGCATTCTCTAAAATAATCAAACTACACAAGCTCACCTTTGTAAGTTATGATGGACTATCTAATGAGTCATTCAATTGTTTAAACATAATAATATGTAGTTTGGTAGTCCTATCCCTTTTAAGCACTACTTCGTGACCTTTCCAAGTAAAGTACATCCACAGCTCTCTATAATCTGATACTATGTTTCCTAGCATATCTAGTCATTAAATACCAAGTATCATGTCATAGTTGTTTAGATTAATAACGAAGACATCAACCATAAAATCTGTCCTCTCTATTTTCCACTTGCAGTTCTAATATACTGCAATACAATACATAGTTCTACCATTTGTTGACTCAATTCTTAAAGGCTTAATAAATTTTAAAGTCACATTGTAACTTCTTAGCTAATTTTGTGCTTAAGAAATTATAGGTATTGCCTAAGTCAATCAAGATAAAGATTAAGTGTTTACTCCTCTTACCAATGACCCATAAGATATGGTACCTCATTGTACCTTCCAAGGTATTGAGGGGAAATGAGAGGTATGATTGTACCTGAATTAGCTTTTTCCTCAACATTCTCATCTTTTTAATTATCTTCCTCATATTCCACTATATATAATGAATATAGTTTCTTGTTCTTACATTTATACTCATATATAAACATGTCATCATACTAGAAATATAAGCTCTTAACCCTTATTTTTTCTAACTCCCTGGTTTTTAATGATTTGATAGGTTTTATATATTGGTATGCGATTGTTTAGCGGGTTTATACTTCTTAAGTGATTTTAGAAAGGATAAAATTTGGTTATTGTATGATCATCTATAAGATAGAGTGTTGTCTTGTTCATGAGTAAGGTTGTAAGCTTGTTTTAGGGTTTTTTTTTATTCAAATATCTTGACTAAATTCTTGATCTCACTTCTAATCCTCTAATAAAGAACATAATGGCCTATTTTTCATTGATTTCAGTCATGTTTCATAAAATATCAAAGTCTATATATAGATCTCAAGACTTCTAAGTTGTCTCTATAACACCCCAAGTTTTCTTAATCAATATTAAATATAAACTCATGGTATATCACACACACACACACTTTAAAACCATCATATTTTGCAAAACGTAGGGCGATACCTCATTGTTGAGCAACATTCAATTAAATAGATTCTAAATTTATCAAGGCGAAGATTTTCCATTTTTAACAAAGTTTCGAAGATTTTCCATTTTTTAACAAAGTTTCAATGGAGTTTCCCTATAAGAAAGCTCTTCCTAAAATTTTTGTATCCTGGAACAACAAAAATACTCCACATTTTCATTTGAACATTTATCGACTGTCATAAATAAAATCATTAATGGCCTTAGCTAACCATTCAATCCTTCCTTAAAAATTAATTTCACATTAATCATATGGATGCATGGGTTCAAACATGAATATACTAGTAGAAGGATGTCTGGTGATCAGTTTCTTGCACGGTTTGACAAATTTGGTAGACGTTAAATGCATTAAATGCACCTGCAAAGGGGATGATCATAGCAGTTTTTCCGGAAAAATAAGGAAGATAATGAATAGTGAACAAACAACACGTCGTCTGGTGCCCCTTTTTTTTTAACTCAAAATGGCACTGTTTTAGGTTTTAAATGGGGATTTCTCTGGAGTTCAAAGCAATCCTCAACTTTTGATTTTATGCAATTATACCCTTAATTGACCCAAACTTTTGATTTAATGCAATTACACCCTTGTCAAATTTCAATTGGAATCCCAAAGTTACGCACATTTTACAATATCGTTCTTAGTCTCGGATTTTATCAATTTAGCCCCTAATTTATCATTAAACTTTCAATTTCTTCAATTTTGCCCTCCGGTTTTTCTCAATTGAGACCCCCTTGGTTTGTCGTCTATTGCATAATGGTCATTGGTTTTGGATTTTGTCAATTTAGCCCCTAATTGACCCCAAAACTTCAATTTTCTTGTAATTTGACCCCTAATTTCAATCAATTAACTTGGTAAAAATTAAATTTGGTTTCTTAAAATTCTAATCTTCTCAATTAAGCCCAAATTAGGCTCTCAAACTTAATTTTTCACCAATTAAGCCCCAAATAAAATTAATTTGACCCATTTAAAGTATAAGTAAGTCTTTGCACTTAATTAAATCCTTCAATTGGACCCAAATTAATTCTTAAACATAATTAAAATTTAATTTGGCCCATGATTAAATCAAATTAGACTATTAAAAATTTAATTATGTCATTGGACTTAATTTTTATGCAAATTTATCCAATAATCATTTAATTTGACCTTGAATTTGTATTTTTTATTCGTTTTTGGGTATAATGGGGTATAATTAGGCCTTGAATTTCCTTAAAAAATTACAGCTTGATTTTCTGCTTTGTTTTTTTCACGTTGCCAATCATTATTTAATTTTTTTATTTTTATTTTGAAAAAAAATAAATTTTTAAAAAATAATCCAATTGAGTTATGAAAGTTATTACTTAATGAAATGCTGTGTTTCAACCTTTTTTTTAATTAATCGAAACCTAGAATGACAACAGTCATTTTTTTAATTAATCGAAACCTAGCCCCCTTTCTCTTGCATTTTCTTGATTTAAATTTGGGCACCAGCATCTTTTAAAAATGTTGTATATATTGATGTTCAAGTTGGTCCGAGGATAGCCCTTTTTTTGGAAAAAGGAAAGAAAAAAGAAAGTAGAGAAAGGAATGGTGCCACGTAACAATAGATTTGGCGGTTGAAACTTGGCTTTTCAGTTTTGGGATCATCAAACTGTAACCTCTCATTCTTATTCTCTCCAAAAAAAAAAAAAAAACAGATATATACATTCTGCGTAGTCAAAGGAAGAAACAGAAGAAAAAGTCCTGTAATTTTTAGAATAAAAAACAAACTAATAAAATCATTCGATCAGTACCCAATGACAGCAGTAATATCATCACCAGCTGCAACAGCAACAACAAGAACAGCCATTTTCAACCATGATGTCCAATTTGGAAGGTTTTGTAATAACAAGAACAACAAGAAAGGTTGCTGCTTTCTCTCCGTACATTCTTTTTCACCACCAAAATTGAGTCCTAAACAACCCCACAGAGTTAAGCTTGTGTTTTTAACCAAAGCTGCTGATTCAAGCCAGGCCTCTCCGTCTTCTACTACTGCTGCTTCCAAAACTATTGTCACTGATGATGAGTTCTCTCTTGCTAAGGTATTAATCTTTTTCCTTCTTCTTCTTCTTTTTTGTCTGGTTTTAATTTGTGTCGAATTGATTTCCTTCATTAAATTCGTTGTAAAAATTTAAGTGAAATAGACCCATTTCATGTTTTTGCCATTTTTTTCTAAAGTTGAGGTTTTTACTGTTGTTTATGAAAAAATTTGCGTAAGTAATTGGTTTTTGATTAACTAAAGAACATTTTGGCGTCAAGGGTTGGGTTTAGGTGTTATGGATTTGAAGTTATTGTTTTTTAGTAATTTGTTGCTGTGGTTTGCCAATTTTATCAATTTAAAGTAATGGGGTTACCAAAACTAGAAACTTGTTTCTATGAAAATTGTATAAGAAAATAAAATGCTGATAAATGATGGTTTTTAGGCATTATGTTGGGATTTTTAGAGTAAATTTTGTAATTGTGGTATTTGGCATTGGAAGGCAACTTCCGGAGAATAAACTTAACTATCATTACTTTGGATTGTAAATGAGATTTGTGAAGAGATAAGGAGGCTTTGTAGAATGTTTGCTCCTTCAGGCCTAGAAATTACAAATACTGTTTGATAGGCACGAACAGTTTTCTTACCTTTTTGCGGTTTAAGTCCAAGGTGATATGAGTATTATCATTTGCAATTGCGAAAAGAGTATTTGTTAAGTGCTTGCTGACTAATTCTTATTCCAACTGTTGTATTTTGTTGTTCATTACACTATAAGCGGCAGTTGGGCTACACTCATTTGTTGTAATTGTCAAGTACGTAAACTGTAGTTTTGTTAATAGGTGATCAGAGGTGTTATGTAATGCCATATTTTAAGGATAAGCACTGGTAAGCTTTTGGGTTAGATTCTGTTGCAAGCTTAATCTTGAGAGAACCGATTAGAAGGAAACTCATGTGATTAGCTAGGATGACCAGAGTTCTTCCAGATAACATGAGAACATATTGAATGACAGAAGAATTTGGAAGGGAATGGAGACGAGAAGAGTTAGAGGGAGAGAGAGAGAGAAGAGAAACACGTTGATTGTATTATATTCTGTTCACCTTCTGTTACCTGCATGCTTACAAATGCAGTAACGAAAGTAATTCTAGAATGACCACACGAGGCTCTTGCTAAAATAACACTAACAGAAATGACAACAGAAATGACAACAGTAATTAACACAAGCTGGGCATTGTAACAATCTTATTTAAACGGTGTGTATAAGCTGAAGGAGAATGCCCAAAACATCATCGTTGCCTCAATATTCTTTTGATTTGAATATCTTTATCTTTTCCCTCTACTGTTCTTCCCACTTCGTAACAGATTCCTAGATGCTAACACTCTGACTCCTTTTGTCACATGTGTTGTTCTCTGTTGATCAGATCAGTGATTGTCTTCCATAGTTCAAGGTTAATGGGATGCAGAGTTTGTTTTTGGGGGAGCCATTTATTGTGCATTAAAGTTTTATTGGAAAGCTCCCAGTGATAACTAATAGCCAAACATTCCCCTCATCTTCTCTAGTCTAATCACTTATCTGAATATGCTTTGGCTAAGACTTGATGCATGCCTGCTTGCTGCATGAGTTTTAGGAAACCTGGTGTCCTCATCTATATGTTCTGATTAATGAAATTATAGTGTTTTCTATTGTTTGCAGGTCTCATTTGGTGTTATTGGACTGGGTTTTGGGATTTCGCTGCTGTCGTGAGTTATTTTTCCTTTGATTGTACCTAAGTAATCTAAAGTGACTGCTGGTCATGATTTGTGCTTGATTTACAGGTATGGTTTTGGGGCTTACTTTAACATCCTTCCAGGATCTGAATGGTCGGCAATAATGCTAACATATGGCTTCCCTCTTGCAATAATTGGTATGGCTCTCAAGGTAAAAGTTTTCTTTTCCTCATGACTGGGATTTTATGACACTCATGTCATAGACTATTTATTCTGTATTTTTAATTTTCTTATTGGAGATCATTTGGAGATTAAGGCAGCAAGTATGAAAAATAATGCAGACCTCTTGAAACATATTTGTTATTCGTGTTTGTTTTGCATAAACCTGTTTTCTTAAGTTGATATCTGCCCATGTGTGTCTGGTTACAGATGGTTCCTTAGATTTGCTTTCAAAGGAAGGCTTTAAAAACCATAATGGAGCGCTTAAATTAAATGACATATATGGTTTATTTAAGTGGTATCCTTTTACTGCTGTGCAGTATGCAGAACTGAAGCCAGTGCCATGCTTGACTTATTCCAATGCTGAGATGTTAAGAGAAAAACGTGCCACTCCAATCCTTAAACAGGTATATTCAGCATCTGGACACAGAATGTCGGAAATTAATTTCAATTAGCTCTTTTTCTTATTTATTCTAAGATTTCTTCTAATTAAACTCCTAACTCTAGGGACTTAGCTTAGGAAATCTGATAATATGATTGGACATCTCATCCAGACTTAGTCTTCTCATACTAGGGTGAATATTAGCTTTCTTCAACAAATCTTTCTTAGCCGGTTAGTTTCCATCATGGTATTATTTTGAGTCATATGTTTGACTTTATTCACAATCCCAATTCCATTTGACCTGGTGTGTGGTTAAGGTAAACAGGGACAATTTTTGCTTAATGCTGGACCAATTTTGAAGTCCTAAATTAAGAGCTTCATTGCTCCTTCCTTGCCAATATTTTAGCGTCTCTAAAATTCTGGATTAATGTGCATCAGTATATTATGCTCTGGAGAGTTAAAGATTTAACACGGCATCCTTTTCAGACTTGTAATATATTGTTGGATAATATAATATTCATTGTGAAGTTTCTTCCTGTAATAACGATGTGCTATGTAGTTGTTTTATGCAATAATGCAAAACCTTGTAGCATTTTGCTTTGCTCTTCCATAAAATAGCCTGTTCTTGTGCTGACTGCAGACACCTTTAACAGATGTAGTCTATACTATGATAATGCTTGCACAACTATGAAGCATAGTATATATACTCTTTCACATTTTGAATATAGGGTGACATCTGGAATTACTTCTTTTTTTGTTTCTCTTTAATCAGGTCAGGAATGATGTTATAAGATATCGGTATGGAGACGAGCAGCATTTGGACGAGGCATTGAAACGAATTTTCCAGTATGGTCTGGTATGCTACAAATGACTATAATTTAATAGTACCTGGTGCATGTTTTCTGGATTATCTTTTTGATCGATGAAACTGGATTAATTTTTTCTTAAGAATCATGCTTCCATGTTCTGCAGTGTATGTTCAAGGCAACAAGGCATCTTAGGTTCTACTGCTTACATGTCTTTTTTAATTCTGGTTGTGTACAAAATTTTAGAAAAAAGAAATGTGTATCTGATGTATGATAATATGCGCATTTGAAAAATCTCTTCCTGGTTTTTGCAATATGAATATTCCTAAAACCTCATCTTAGGGAAGAGAATTTCCTTTCTTATACTTGTGAACAAGTGACTAGAACCAATGATTACCGAATTTTTTCTTTTGTTTTTTTCTTTATTATTTTTTGGGATCAGTCATTATAAACCAGGCATTTGTTTCAGACGGCCATGTGGTGTGTTAACTTTAACATTGGCCGTGATACATTAGCTCAAGGACAGTTTCTGGTCACTTGACAAAGTATTGCGTGCATTTGTTTGGTTGATGTACCCATTTATATAGTCTAGTTAATTGATGACAAGGTGAAACCAAATTATTCTCGAAGAATTGAAAAGGAACTTCTCTTACATCTGAGAACATGAATTCTGATATATGATCTGGCATTTTGTGTATTTGGTGCATTTATTTAAAAAGGAGATAATTTATACTATTCATCTTCTTGTAACTTCATCATCATGTGCTTTGCCTTGAATTTCAGGGTGGAGGAATTCCGAGGCGGAATGCACCTATTCTGCAGATGATCCGTGAAGAAGTATGTTCCTTCAATACATATTAAACTCTAAAAACAAAACATGCTGATTGTTGTATCCTACAAGAACTTTCTGATGGACACTGTCATTAGCTGCAACTTCTTGGGTCATATAATTGGAATGCAACTTATGTGGTGGTTCACCAGATGCTTTTGATTGGTCATCTACAAGCATAATTTATTAGTCAAGAGATGTTGAATTGCTTAGAACCCTGAGATTTTGATGTCTGTTTCACTATGCTGCTAGGTTTTTTATGATAGGTGGACGCATGACTTCTTTTTTTAAAATAAAAATAGCCATTTTGTTCCCCTTCTCTCTGACTGACTCCGTAACTAAAATGATTTTGGAGAACTATACCTTGAAACCAGTTGAACCAAACCTTGCCTCCTAAATACTGTTCAGATATGTGAATGAGACACTTTGTTGACTCGTATCTTATCATTTTGATCATATCATACCTTGTCACAGGTCACAGAGGATGGTAAATACTGTCTAGTCCTGGTCTTCGAGGCAAAGGCTTTGCAGTTGTCAGACTTTGAAAAAAGACAGGTAAAAATTGCACGAGGTTCACTAGAAGTTAAGCATTTTAGTGTTTGGTAAAATTCATATATAAAAAAAATATTATAAAGCGTATGTAAGAGTTCTTGGTTGTCTTGAATTCCACCTTGCAATTGCATTTATATTATTAATTTCTGAAGAGATTAAAGAATAATGGCATGCTGATTCTTTAATCTCAAATAATGTTTTCAGGGAAAATTCACTTCATTCTTTGGACCTGATATCACAGCTGAAATTGGTAAGAGCTACATTTATGCTTTGGTGTAAACATATGCTTTTAGAAAGCTTTCAAAGGCAGAAACAGCTTGGAATTCTTTATGTAGTGAATTGCGGAGTCATGCTAATCAATAATGATTTGCAGGGAAAGGAGAAAACAATCTATACGAAGTTCAACTTATTTCCAACTTAAACACCACCGCATCACCTTCATGAAGTGCTTCGCGATATCATCTCGCTCTGCTATCTGCTTGGTCGTTTCTTCATATACATAAACTCCCTTGTGAAAATTTTGTGTAACGATGTTTAGATTTAGTTTGTCAATATTTGTTTTCTTTTTTGTGTAAACCATAACATCTTGGTGAAACATATACATGCTACATATAATCTCAAATGAAAGCCGGAAGTAATTCGTTTTACACAAATCTGTTCTGTAAGCAATATGCAAACCTTACAGGGTTTTCACCTTAAGGTACCCCCCTACATTCAGTGCGAAGATATTGCTAAATTCTAGATGCCTAGCCGCATTGCTCCCTCGTCACCTAAAATTCTTTTTATGATCCTCTTGGCAGCCACCTCTACCGATGTATTGTTAGTTATGGTTTCATCTACTTGAAGTGAACATAAGAATTCTTTAGTGTACCTCTTGCTTGCTAACTCTTTTTCTTTCTGCAACAAAAGCAATTCATGCAGAGTATACTGAAGCTTTTGCGCATGTGTTTTCAGAAAGAGTCGAATGAGATTGCAATGTAATTTCTCATTTTCTTAGCATAATACAATTCCATGCATAATGGTTCCAATGACTTGCATGACAATTTTTCTGAAGAAAATCAAGGTGCATTGAGCAAACAAGATTATATATGTATATATAGTAGTTTGCGCAATGCTTATGAATTGGCCTGATGCATATTCTAGCAATTAAGTCATTTTTAAAGCAATATTAAACTACTAAGAAAGAACAAAGCTGCTGTGACATAAACAAATCACCGCAAGTCTTCCACTAGTTTAGAGAATCTCAGACACAAATTTAAGGGGATAGAGAGTGTTAGAACTTTCTTTTCTTGTGTTAAAGGATTTATTCATTGATTTTAACTACAAATATAAGATGTAGGTTGTTAAACACGGGAGTTTTATACATGGAACGTGTATAGTTGAAGAAACCGAGACAGGTATATTTTAGAGTGAATTTTATACTTTTAAAATAGAAAATATTGATAAACATACCTCTTTTATCTTTATTGTATATGTCTTTTATGTTTGGAGACAAAAATAATTAAAAAAAAAAGTATTCTTAAAAATATCCCATCAGAGGACTTTTTGAGTTGAATATGGGGTATAGCTGCATAATTGTAATAAAAACAAGAGCAGACATGAAATGAATGACATCTCATTTTCAATTTTTTCTCGATGTTTCTTCATCAATCATATATATCTATTCATCTTCAAACAGGTGAAGGGTAAAATTCTTCCCATGAATTATTAATTGGTTATTTCTATGTGTGTGGAGGAGGAGAAAGAAGAATCTTTCCATTCTAAAGCCGTAAACATATGAGTGCACGTGAACCCAAAAGCTGTCAGCCATTTTCAGAGACAAGGAACAAAACATTACATCAGTAACCAAAACAAAAGACTCATGGAAAAAAACACAACCGACGTAGGACACTGTCTTTCATCTCTGTCCATTCATGGTTGCCGTCAATTAATCCCACCTCCCACGTACAAAATCTCTTCAGAGGAGAATCTTGAAACCCCTTCAATCCAATATACTATTTTACCATCTGTAGCTCTCCTTTTTAGCGCCCTTCCAGTTTAAAAAGAAAATATTCTTCTTTCTTGGTTTGCTCTTCTCCCTTTGCCTTTTTCTCATCCATGACAAGCATCCACCTTGCTTGCTGATGCTGCACCTCCACACTTGCTCATCATTTTTTTCCTGCTTTTCCTCCTTATTACTCTCTCCTTTCGTCGTTTCTTCTTTCCCTCTTGTTCCTTCCACCTGGACCTGCATCTTCCCAAGCAATAATCATATCATACCATTGTGTCATCATCTATATGGTAGCCTTTGTATCTGGTTTTGCCAAATTTGGAAATATTAAGCTACTTCATCAAAAAATTTATTTCTAAAAGTAACAGGAATCTGGTACTTCAGCCTACTTGAGTGTTTTGACTTGTGAATAATGCTATAGAATAATACAGTGTTGCGGGCTAGCAGCTAGGATCAAAACAAGGATAGTTATGTAGCCCAAGTATAATAATGGATTAAAATAAGAAAGACTTCTCTATAATTATTGTCCTACAACGATAACAAATGTGATTATCCTGGAGAGATCTAATGCTCTGAGATTTGATTAGCTCTAACTGAGACTAGGCAAAAAAAAAAAAAAAGGTTACACTCCAGTCTTGACTCACCAAGTCTGAGCTCAACTCTTGCCTTTTGTATAACCTAGCCCCAACCCCCACCCCCTCAGGTGTAATAACAAAGCTTAATGTCTCAGAAACCCTCTACCATGGCTGAATACCAAAAATCTCCTCTCTAACTCTAACAACTAGCCACTAATGTGTATAGACTTATCAAAATGAACATGAGATTTACCATGGAATAAGACTATATGGCTATGAGCACCTGAAGAGCATTACTGTATTAGTCATTATTTTACCAATACCATTCAATTCAGTGTATCACACCACAATACCTAAAGATTGCAAAGACTAAAGAGGTGTCAGTGTCACATTATCCAAACTTGCTTGTACAAGTTTACTACAACAGTGTAATGTCAAGATCCAATAGTGGCGTGTCTTCATTGTAAATGATAATAGCAATCATGTAGAATTTTTGTATCCCATGATACCACTATTTTGTGATCCAGCCCTGAAACACAGGCTATTATGTCCAAAAAGAAGGAAAAGAGGCAGTGAAATGCTACTTTCATTGAGAACCCCAAAGAATCAAAAGTAAAGAAACAAAAAAGAAAAAGGAATTGAAAGCATCTTCAGTGGCACCATATACAACAAAGAGAAGAGGAGCGCTAAAGAACACACGAGGAATTCATGCAAGTGTGATTAAAGAACAAAAGGAGGGAGAAAAGGTAGTGTAGATAATCGCCTTTGAGAATTGATTTTCACTTGTGTTGAACATCCAAAAGAGGCTCTAATTTGCAATCTCTTTTTACCTTGTGAAGTAAATAGATGGAAAAACAAGAAAGCAGGAAAAGAGCTTTTCCTGCCAGGAAAATGTTTCTGAAAATCATAGATGAAACAACTAATGTTAAAATTCTGAAGATCAAAATTTATAGCCAGAGTTATTAAGAAAAGATCATGATTCTGGAAGGGGAAATAGAAGCTAAAAAAAAAAAAAGCAGCAGTCAAAACTTTTGTTCAGAAATGCGAAGGAGACAAGACTGTTGAGCAACAAAAAATTGCCTGTTCTTCAGCTTTCAACCTTGAAATAGTGAATATAAATGAGTATCGTGAACTGAAATTACTTGAAAAACATACCTGTTCTTCAGCTTTCAACCTCGAATGACAATGAGGCGAATCTCCACCTTGTATTTCACATCTCTTTCTCTCTGTAATCGAAGGCGTTGAAGCTGGACTAGGACTGCTTGATGAAGAACTAAGGTCAGGAGGAGTGCTTTGAGTCCCAACATCTCTAGTACTCAACAAGCCCTCCATTGTATTTTCTACAAACAAAAAATCCTGAACCAACTCAAAAACAACCTTTTTTCTCCAATTTCTTTAAAAAAAACAGCAGCAAGTATTCAAATTATAACCTTTAACTGGAAAATGATTAACAATATCATCATGTGTAGCAATAGTAGTAGTCTTTGTATGGATTTGCAGCGAATGATTAGAGTAAACAAGAGGTGCAGACATTGTAATTCTGTTTGTTAAGTTCCATAACGATCTTCCACTTAGTGTTTTAGCTGATAAACACTCCATTGGAACCTCTCCTGAAAGTGGATTACATATATACTTCTCTGCTTCGTTCCATTTGGGATTTAAAGCAAATCCACCTGGTAACAAGCATTCCCATTTGTTATAACACCCTGACCTTGCCTGCAATGCTGCATAAAAGGCGAACAAAAAACAATAATCAAAATCACTAATCGTGACACATAATGCAAATAATTACTCCCATAAAAAGCTTAGTGACTATTTGCATTGTCACTGAATACTAATTACCTTTAAGAGCAGTGGTGAATGAGTATGTTGAAGGGTCAATCTCTTCTGAAAATATTAAGATCGGATGGATTAGTCAATTGATAGCACTAATTAATAAAAAAGAAAAGCAAGTCTTGCTTGGAGAAAAAGGGGGGATAAGAGTGCTAGCAACCTCTTAAGGAGTAGCCAGGAGATGAGGCAGTGCTGGAAATGGTAATGTTTGATCTAAAAGACCTCGCATCTTCTCTAAAACTTCTGATATATGATCCTGAAAACCTTCTTGATCTCGTGTTTTCACGGCTGGTTTGAGCCTTGAATGCCCACTCTCTTAAATTGAACTCAGTTTCGTCTCCTCGCTGAGAAATAGTGTAGGGAGATTGCTCTAATGTGGAAGCCATGAATGAGTCTTGAATTTGCACTCCACAAGTTGAAATATGCAAAGGCTGTAATTAGTTATAAAGTCTTTAGCTAGCTGTACATGTGTCCTTGGCTTCTCAATTGGGTGCAGGTTGTTTTAGTGCAAGAATCTTGTAAGAAATTTACCTGTGCCGCGTCAGCGGATGAGCCAAGCAACAACTTACCATAGACTTCTTTTTTTTCGGATAAAGCACCAGAGTCCGGAATTCAAAAAAAAAAAGATAGCTCATTTGTTTTACATTAAAATCCTGTTTATTTACTAAAAAAATAATTTTTTTATAAAGTAAATTTTAAGAAAGTAAATTATTTTTTGATATTTGATAATATAATAAAAAATAAATTGAAAAATATTTTCCAATATTTAGTTATATCATGAATAATAAGATGAAAAATAACTTATTAATATTTTATTTTTCTCAAGTTTATTAAAATAATGAGGAACAAATCTTATAAATTAAAATTTTGAATAAGAATGAAATTAAAAATATATATATAATTTCATAAATTATCTCAAATAAAATAAATAATAATCAAAATAATAGAAATCAAATTTAAAAATTAAAAGAATTAAAAGATGTAGAAATTAAAATAATAATAATTAATATTTCATAAATTATTTCAAATAAAATAAGTAATAATCAAAAGAATGAGAACAAAATTTGATAAATAAAAATTTTCAATTAAAAAATAATAAGGAAAAAGCAAATAATAATTATAAAAATAAGGATCAAAGTTAATATAAAAATTAAATTTTAAGAGATAAAATTAAAAAATAAATATTGAAAACAATATATATATATAGCAATAAAAAAATTAAGGATCAAATTTGATATAATCAGCAAATAATATGATATGTTTAAATTTTTCACAATTTTCAGAAAGTGTTTTCTACTTAAAATGAAAGGAAAACCTTTTTATGAAAATCAAACTAAATTTTTCTTTAACTAGAAAGTATTTTTTATTAATCAAAAATATTTTTCGTTAACTAACTTTTTAAATAACAAATAAATCTGAAAAAAATTAAAAAATGATTTTTTAAAAACCACTTTTTAAGAACAAACGTAGCCTATATTGTTTAATTTAATTCCCAAAAAAAATAGCATTGCAATTTATTTTTTTCTGTCATTGTCTTGAATCCTCGTATTTGTTAAATCTTAAGACTTTTGAATGATTCATGTAATTCTATGTTATTATAATTTATCATAAAAGAAAAAAACACTTTTGAAAATATGACTCCACTAACTTAATAAATAATTATCACCAACCCATAAGTTTGTATTCATAATATTTTTCATGCTAATAACTTTTTATTATTTTTCTGTAATGATTGGCTAAGGGTCGTTATTGTATTTCCAAAAGCAATAGGTTGACAATCAAGTTGCTATAGTACAAAAGAAAATAAAGGGAATTCAACTTTGTTACTGTGTCACTCTAGATTGGAACAATAAAATTATAATTTTATCCCTATAAACATAAATAATTCACATTGGATGAAAGAGTATAATAGTTTTTTTGTTGTATTTCTCTTTATAAGTTCGTATGTAATTCTATCGATAATTATTTAAAAATATTTTAAAAAATATATTATACAAAACTATAAAATAATTAAATTAACATAAATCAATATTTTATAATACTCAAAACACTTGAAAAAAGAAAAGGAAAATCAATGCAAAAAAATTTGCAACAAATAAATAACAAGAAAAAATAAATTCAACTAAAAAAATTCATATGAAAAAATGAAGTTGCAATTGCTAAAAATTTAAAAATCCTATAAATAAATCAACTAAAAATTGATCTTATATGAAAAAAAAAATCCTATAACAACATTTATATAATTATTAAAAATAAAAAAATATAGTGAAAACAAAAACTCAAAAAAAAAATCTTACTATAATATAGTTGCTGAAGTTAAGAAGAAAAAAATCATAAATTATATTAATTAAAAAAAACTAAGAATAAAATAGAAGGAGAAAAATACATATTTGAGCTTGGAGGAGAAGAGGAGTTAAGAAGAAGAAAAAAATAGATATTGATGTTTTTAACATATAGGAAAAGGAAGAAGAAGAAAGGAGCCTTATTTATTGTGAAATTAGGGATTCTAAACTTTTTATTGGGATGTTTACTGATGGATAATTAAATATTAATATTTTTAAATATTTCATCGATAATATTTAATTTAAATTTTTAATTTAATCAAAAAAATTTAGAAACCGCCAAATATCACCGAAAGCTTTTTAATCCATCAATGATTCCATCTGTAATATTTAATTTAAATGGTCAATTTAATTGAAATTTTTTAGAAACCCTTTAAATAACACTAACAACTTTTTAATCCATCGGTGTTTTTATCTTTAAAAAACAATAATTAACAATGCGATTAGGGAATGAATAGTTCCAGAGCTTTCTAGAAAATATCAACAGATGTTTTATTGGTGATTCCATCTATAATTAACATGATGAACAGTGTTAATATTTTATTAATGAAATTACCTATGAATTTTATCAGCAGAATTTATTTCATCAATAATTCTATTGACAAAAAATAACACATCATCATTTTTTTAATTTTTTATTCCACTGTAATTCCTTCAGTATATACTAAAGGTATATATCTGTTAGTAAAATCCATAAGAAATTTACGGATAAAAATATTATATCGATATTTTTATTTTATTTATTAATTTTTTGATAGTGGAATAAAATAATTATATGGTCTTGAATTAGAATTGTTTTTGGCTTGGGTGAAAGAATGTTTTTATTATTTTTATTTTTATTATTATTATATTAATTTAGGTTTCACTCGACTTTTATATTTTATATATTTAAAAAATATATATTATCATCATCTAAACTTTTTTTTCATGTTTAAAAAAATTCAATTCAGGCCGCGTGGGTGTCATCATCACCAAACAAGAATCTAGCATAAAAAAAGACTACCCTATTATCCGTTGCAATTTTGGGTGCTGATTTTGATGCAGTTGTTAAAGCTTAACTTTAACTTCTTCTTTTTTTCAATAAATTTTTATATTTATAAGATTTCTTTGATTTTCTAGTTTTTATTCTTTTCAATGAGAAAATTAAATGAAACAATAATAAAATGAGAATTGAAAAAATCATGAGCGTAGAGAAAATTGATGTAAAAAGATTAAAAAAAGAAAATGTGAGTAAAAAAATAAAATAAAATAAAATAAAGAAAATAAATAAATAAATATGAGATGGTTATATATCCTCAATTAATTTTTCATTACCTAATTAGCTTTATTGGATAACTTAATCATGCTTAAAGGATATTCCAAATACTTGAAATAAATAAACATAAAAACTTCATTTTAGATAACCAAGAACTTAGCTAAAAAATCCAGCATTTGATGAAGCTTGAAGTACCTAGATTAGGAATCAAAGAACATAGAAAGATTGAATTCTCGAAAATGATCAAAAATAAGTTGTACTTTTACTTTTGAAATATTTTTCTGTCAATATCTTAATTAAGAAAATTGATTATAATAATATAAACTGGTTGCAAAAGTAAAAGAAATCTTAGACAAAAGGGATAAACTAAAGGCTGCAAGTCCAAAAATAAACAAGAAAATAATAAAGCTTATAAAAATAGTATTTTTCAAAAATTTAAATCTAAAATTATATTTTCATCATATAAAAAAATAAAAATGAATATCTAACCATCCAGTATTGATTCTTTTTAATAAAAAAGTAAAGAACTTTTATTTTTTCAATTATAACAAAAATTATAAATATATATAAACCCCAAAACATAAATTATTATACGTATATCTCTAATTAAATATTTTATTGATTTACCATTCCTATAAAAAAAATTAATATTTACTAGAGCATACCTTGCACTTTATAGAATAAATTCATGATGATAAAAGAAAAGATATATATAAAATTTCTAAAAAAAATTAAATTAAGTTCAATAATTGAATTAAAAATTATATATATTTTGATCAAATAAATCATTTAAAACAGGTTTTTTTTAGACTTGAAGATATCTTGTCCCAAAAAAAATATATATATATGTTAAGCTTTTCACCGGGTAAAATATATAATAGATTTTTATCTAGTATATAACAAGGTCGAAAAGGACAAGGGATCATGTATAAAAAGAAAAGAAAAAAGCTCTTTAATTTCTCTCTCTCCATACCGCCTTGATGGAATTAAGCGTTATTGCACCTCCACCCATCGTAGTTGAACATCCGACACCAACCTCTCTTTAACCTTCCCTAGCCACGAAGGGCTGGTATCTCATCGAAAAATTGTTAAAAAAAGCTTGACTCAATGCTTTTTCTCACTGGATTTTTCAACATTGGCGTTAGCTCCTACTTCTCTTCTCACTCATGATTACGCTAGCTCATTCTCAAGCCACCAGTGACCTACCTGCAGCAGCCTTAAAGTCCCCTATAACAGTGTTTTAGCTCGTTCCCTATAACAGTGTTTTAGCTCGTTAAGGGAGAGAATTAATCTCAAAGATCCTAAGCCTAGATCTCCCTCATCAGTTGATCATGTAATGCTTGGCCTTTAGAAGTGGGTTATTGAGATCATGAGCTGCATGATTTGCTAGACACGCATCGAAGGAGTCATCGGAGCAGTCGCGCGCTTGTGGTGAGTATAGTGGCAGTGTGTGGTAGCCACATGCCAAATGGTATTCTTGACATTTGTTAACTATTCAAATCCGTATGCATAAACATCCTGTATATATAACAAGCCCAAGAAAGGAGGAGGGACCATATGCAAAAAGAAAAGAAAAAAAGCTCTCTTTTGCTCTCTATGCCACCTTGATGGGACCCGGTGTTATTGCACCTCCACCCACCATGGTTGAACATCACTAACCTAGATCTCCCTTAACGGTTGATCGTGTGTTGCACAACTCTCCGTGGTGGGTTGATGAGATTATGAGCAACATGATCTGCTAGACACGCATTGAGGAAGTCGTCGGAGCAATCACCGATAGTAAGAAAAGCAGCGGCGTGTGATAGCCACGTGCCAAGGGATATCCTTGATATTTTTCAAGAATTTCGGAGTATTTTATTCTTTTTCTTGACTTACATATTAATTTTAAGCATTTAATTTATGCATGTTTGCATTATTTTTATAAATATTTATAATATTGGGCTCGCCATTGTGTGATATCTTAAAAAATATGATGTTGCTTGCAAGGGGTACATGAAATTAGTGGTTACTTATTCTATAAAGGAATTGGGAGGAAGGTTTTAAAATTTGTATGGATGGTTTAATCTAAGTATGGATTTGTATTTGTTATGTTGTTGTGATGCTTAATATGTTGATTATTTGTTAACATGTTTTTCGTCGAGGGTTCCTGCATTTAATTTATGAATATTTGCATGATTTTTATGAATATTTATAGTGTTGAGCTCGCCATTGTGTGATATCTCAAAAAATATGATGTTGCTGGAGAGTTTCTGAGGGGTACATAAAGTTAGTGGTTACTTATTATGTGAAGGAATTGAGAGGAAGGTTTTAAAATTTGTGTGGTTGGTTTAATCCAAGTATGGATTTATATTTGTTATGTTGTTGTTGTAATGCTTAATATGTTGATTATTTGTTAACATGTTTTTCGTCGAGGGTTCTGCATTTAATTTATGAATATTTGCATGATTTTTATGAATATTTATAATATTGGGCTCGCCATTGTATGATATCTCAAAGGGTACGATGCTGCTGGAGAGCTTGTGAATGGTACATGAAGTTGGTGGTTACTTATTTTGTGAAGGAATTAAGAGGAAAGTTTTAAAATTTGTGTGGTTGGTTTAATCCAAGTATGGATTTATATTTGTTATGTTGTTGTTGTGATGCTTAATATGTTGATTATCTGTTAACATGTTTTTCGTCGAGAGTTCCTCGAGGGTTCCTTGAAATGATTTCTTAAATCATTGTTGATTTGATTTCTTTTTTAAATAACTTTTAAATTCATTACTAAATTATTTAGGTTTATTTCAAGTAATACTCTAAATTATTTTCATCATCATTATGACCTAGTCTTTTTTGTTTTCAAATAGAGCTTTTCAATAGCCTTTCAATTCCTTGTTGAGTTTTTAATATGCATTTCGAGTAGCTTTTTTAATTGTTTTTATTATTGTTGGTAGCCTGGTCCTCATTGTTGTCGAATAGATTTTTAAATAATGATTTTTTTTTTGAATTATTCATGTTTGTTTTCAAGTAGAGTTATGAACTATTTCTAGGATCATTGCTAACCTAGTTCTATTTGTATTTTTAACACGTCTTCAAGTAATATTTAAATTTGGTATTGAATTTTTCTTGCTTAATTTAAATAAAATTCTGAATCTTTTTTTTTATGGTTGTTGATGACTTGGTCCAATTTGTTTTTAATAGAATTCTTGAATAATTTTTCAATTCATTGTTGAGTTATTCTTGCTTGTTTCCAAACATATTTCAAATTGTTTTTAAATTATTTTTAGCTTAGTCCTATTTGTTTCAAACAAAGTTGTAAAATGATCTTCAAAATTAGTTTTTAATTTAATTTATTAAATTGTAATTGATTTGCTTTTACTTGCTTTAAGTAATTCCTCAAAATAATTTTCTAAACTTTTGACATATGTTATGCATATTTTACAAATAACTTTCAATTGGTGCATGCTTTTTCTTATTTTGTTTTGATGTATAGATATTAGAAGAGACAAATTTAAGTTGTTGTGATATGATAGGACTTCATTTATTCTTTATTTTATTTTATTTCAAAATTAACCTTACCTTATTTCATGGTGATCTTCAAATTCTTTCTTGTGTATTTTAGGCACATCTTTGTTTGATCACTTTGTAGTTTGTTTCTAAATTATATTGTTTCTCTTATTAGTTTGATTTTATGTGTTCAATTTGAATATTTCTTTTGGTGTTTTGTGTATTGCATGTGTGTGTTTGTAGAGCCTAAAGGAATGGTTGGTTAATGATGATATTGTTTGGCATTTCAGTATGCACTAACCAATTCTACAATCTAAAAATTAAATAATTACTTGCCTTTAAGCTTGTTTTGCTTTTGTGTTTAATTTTCATATTTGCATAATCAAGTTTTTAGGTTATTGTTTTCTCTAAAATGGATTTTTCAAGCATTATTTATTTGTTTATTCAATCTCATGGACTGTTGAAAAATATTATAATGGATAAATAAATAAAATATGTTTATATATTTTTATTATTGTTGTTATTTACTTTATTTATTTTTTTTACATAACATGTTTGTTTAGATTTGCTTGTTCAAGAATACCCTGATCATAATATGTCAAGTTGCGTCTTTAGTCTATTGAGTTGCCTACCGTCTTGCACAAACAGATTTCCTTTATTTTAATTTTTTTAAGAAAATAAAAATATTTGAATATTTAAAAAAAAATATTTTTTTCTATTCTTTTATTCAAGATATTTATTATTATTATTATTTGAATTATGTTATACTAGTATTTGCTTCTTCTTTTTTGTGTGTATACTAGAATCATTCAACAAATAAAATAAAAAAGGTCCAAGAGATTCCTTGCTTGCATATTAGAATGACCGTCAAAAGAATTACTTTACTGTTAAAAAAAAAAAATTCTTTCTATTGTGTTATGCATTACAAAATTTCAAAGGAATATACTACATCGAAAATTCCTTTTACATATTGATAGCAAATCTGTTAAAAAATTTATATAAAAAGATGTTCAAAATATTATTTCAAAACTGATTTTTGCTCAATGGCAACCTATATTTAGTATTTTTTTTTATTTTGATATAGAACATATATAAAAGAAAATACAAATTTTATTTCTAATTTTCTACTAGAGAATTCCTCCAAAACAAGTCTTGGTACCTCTCAAATTCAAATACAAAGGTAAAGATAAAGATCCACAAACAAATTTTGAATCTTCAAGATCTCTAAAATCTCAAAACCTTACAAAATTGCTTACATCAACAATTTCCTCTGCAAAACTAATCAAATCATGGTATGAAGCAATTATCAAAGAAGAAGAAAAAGAACACTCTTCACAAGTACAACATTAGATAGAATCTCTATCCATTTCACTAGAATTACTTCTAGCTTTGTAAGTTATTAATTAGAAGTCCCCTTAGGAAAAGATCATCTCATCTTGCATACCTATTTTCAAAATCAAAGCAGAATCTTCTTTTTAAAAATCTCTACTTTCTTTAATTCAAATTTTACATTTGAACTATCTCAAAAAGTTTAAAAAAAAAAGATATGATTATATTGAAAAACTAAATTATCAAAATATTTTAACCATAGAAAATGAATTTTTTTTCATCTCAATCCTTCTATTGCAACCACAAAAATCTTCCCTCCAAATTGCTAGTTTAAATTATAAGACTTATCCAAATCTCAATCTTATTACATGACAATACTTCAAATAACATGATCTACTAAATTCAAACATTTCAAACTACAACAAAATCATTCTTAATATGCCTACTCCATATGTATTGTCGCTACACGACAAAGACGCACTTCACCACATGAATATAAGTTTTTGTTACACGACGTCGGGCGACGACTCCACTCCTTTTTTTTTGTTTGTTTTGTTTTTAAAACAAAAGGAATTTAATTTTTTATTTGATTAGGGGGAAATAAAGATTTTATTTGGAGTCGCCATCTAGTAATTTGAGGGAACTAGAAATCCAAAATTAGACACTGGTCCCAGAGATTCAGATACTGGGTTAGTTATGATTAAGGGAAGGTAGACACCACCCTTAAAACATCCTTTCAGAGAAAGGTTTCCTTTACTTGTGTGTTTTTCTTATTTTGATTCAAATGCTATTATATTTTGAGCTTATTTGTAAATTTTTAACATATTTAACGTCGGTCCCTAAAAATAGGAGACGCGTTAAAAATGACATCAGTCCCTAAAATTAGGAGACTTTGTCTAAAATGTCGACGTTTATCTCTAAAAAGGAGAGTTACGTCTGATTTACCAAAATAAATAATAATGGACATAATCCATATTTGGTATTTAAATTTTTGACATCGGTCCTTTTCTGTAAATAAAAGAGACGTGTCGAAAAAATTTATTTTATAAAATAAAAATTATTTTGATATCATTCACAAATAGATATATCAATTCTTGAAAATTGGGTTTTTGACCTATGAACAGTGATATGATAAAATGGGTGTTAAACCCGCGTCGTTATTTATTTTGGTTTTCTTTTGTTTTTTTTTTTCACGCAAAAATTTACAAGTATTTATATATAAAAATATCAAAAAATACCATAAAATATCATAAAAAATTACCTGAGCACCCCTGTATAGGCAAAAGACTGAAATACCCTCGGATTTATCGAAAATTTACGAAAATGCCATTGGACCCGCGGTTACTGTTCACGGGCGAAATTTTCCGGCGAGTTTCCGGCAAAAGATAGTCGAATCTGGTAGATCTGAGGACAAGGATTCTGATGGTGGTGGTCTCGTTGTCCGTTGATGGCTGAGGAGGGAGAATCGACGACTTGAAGGTCGATTGGTCGATGTCGGTCGCGGCCTTTTTCCGGCCGCATTAGCCGGTAACAACGTGTGCAACGGCCGGGGTTTTGCTCAGGGGGAGGCGATGCACAATTCTGTGGTGGGTTCACGGCTTTAGGCTCAGGGGGAGGCGATGCACAATTATGCGGTGGTTTCACGGCTTGAGACGGCCGGAAATGGGAGATCCGTGGAGAGAGAGAGAATCGCCGGCGATAGGAGAGAGAAGCTCTGGGTTTTGATCTGGTGTGGACGAGTGTATGGTGCACTCCTGCGTCTTAAGGCTGTGAACCGCTGGATCTTGGATGAACAGATCGTGCGGCTGTGATTCGTTTGATCTCCAAGTTGATCGGACGGTCAGGATTGAATGGGCTAAGATCTGGTGTGGCGCGGTGTACTGAGTGCTCGGTATACCTGCTGACGTGGCGCAACCAGATCGAAGGGCATATTATTTGAACGGCTGAGATTGATTTGGGTTTTAATCTGGTGTGGTAAAGCCTATTGTATCCTAAGAAATCAAAGGCTCAGATCTAAACACTATTAGATCTAACGGTTGGGATATTTTTGGTATTTTTTAATTTATTAAAAAAAATTTAATATCTTACTAGGGTGCAGAAAAAGTATGAGAAAAATGAATAGTACCCAAACAGTAACTCAAATAATAATACGTGAATTTGAGAATTGAGAATCAGAATGAATTTTTTAATCTTTTTTTCCTTTCTTTTTTTTTTATTATATTTTTTTGTCATGAATAATACGATAAAATAACATTCCAAAAAATTTTAGTGAATCCAAAATTGGGTTACAACAGTTGCCCCCTCTTTACAATGCTTACGGTGCAAAGACATTGAAAAAATCATTTTCTTTTGACTTTGCATAGGAAGTATTGTAAAGAAAAATGCTGGAGATGTTGAAAAACACATATATTTTTAGTTGGTCTAATTCTTATGGGCGACCTGCCCAAGTGAAAAACATGAAAATGTTTTCAATCTTGATTTTGTGAAATACTTGAAAGTGATTTCAACAATGGTTTGGTGAAATACATGAAAGTGATTTCATTGATGGTTTCCTAAAATACATGAAAGTGATTTCAGATTGTTTTACATGAAAATAATTTCATCCTTGATTTTGTGAAATACATGGAAGTGATTTCAACAATGGTTTTCTGAAACACATGAAAGTGATTTCATATTGATTTTGTGAAATACATGAAAGTGATTTCATCATTGATTTCCTGAAATACATGAAAGTGATTTCAGCTTGATGTTGTGAAATACATGGAAGTGATTTCAACAATGGTTTTCTGAAATACATGAAAGTGATTTCAGATTGATTTTGTGAAATACATGGAAGTGATTTCATCAATGGTTTTGTGAAATACATGAAAGTGATTTCAACAATAGTTTTCTGAAATACATGAAAGTGATTTCAGATTGATTTTATGAAATACATTGAAGTGATTTCATCAATGATTTTCAAGGTTAATGAAAACTTATAAAGGAAGTCATATTTGTATGACTCAGATCTGATTTGTAAAAATCGATCTCAAAGATGATGAAAGCTTCTCACGAAAGTCTTATATCTACAGCTGAGATCTAATTTGCAAATCGATCTTAGAGATGATGAAAGCTTCTCATGAAAGTCTTATATCTACGGCTGAGATTTGATCATCTGTTCAGAGTAATAGTAAGAGTAGAATCCTTATAAATTACATAGTTTTTGGTGACAAACATCATCAACTTCTTGTATTTCAAGCCTTTCAAAGTTCCTAACTCTTGAAGCTTTAATCATGTCTTCCTCTTCTTCCAATGTTAACCCAAATCTTGTTCCTGCAGTAGAGCCTATAGTTTGGCGTACTACTTTTGAAGTGAATGGTCGTCCAGTTACAATAGAAGATACTGTAATGGACAATGAAGATACTGCTGTAGCCGTGGCTAGAGACATGGTCCTTCCCCGTGATGAAACCATGCTGGCAGCTAGGAGCGATATTGAAGCAGTGAATCAGTCACTTGCTCTCAGTATCAGAGCTACTTCATCTCTGGTGAACGTTGCAGAGCGTCTTCATGCTAGAAGACTTGAGCTGAATACTCAGGTTCTTGATCTCCATCATCTGATTGAGAATTTAAGGAATAGACTCCGTGATGAAAGACGTCAGAGAAACGACTTGGAGAGCAGGAACCAAGAGCTGAATACACGTGTTGACTTTTGGAAGGACTATGTTAACACACGACACCTCGAGTTTGAGGAAGAGATGGAGAATATGCGTAAACAATTCGAAGAACTTCGAGGCCTGATTAATGATCAAGATGACAATATCCCTGATCGTCCTCGCACTGTTTAATATTTGTACTTTTAAACCTTTTGTCATGAATAAAAAATCCATCTTTCTTGTCTTCATTTATGAATTTTGCTTTCATGAAATTGTCATATTGGATGTGATTAAAATGACTTCATTTCATCTGAATCTCGTTGGATCACGTTGGGAATTTCGTTTCAAGAAATATCTACAAGACAAATATGCAATGTTTGTGAAATTAGATGATATGTGATGCATCTTACCTTTTTGAAATATAGATCCCCCATTCATCTTGTCTGGCGATCTTGAATGTTAGCAAGCTCTTTTGATTCACGCGTCTTTCAAGTCTACTCAAGCTGACCTATGCTGTTGAGTTCTCCAAGATAAACTTTGTTTGAGTTTCTCAATAGTCACTACCTCTTTCTCCATTGGATACTTTATTGAGAGCATTAGCTTCTCCCTGGCCTGACATCGTGTTGTTGAGGATTCTTTAACCAATTCACATGGTCAATATATGAGGATTATCCCACTTCACCTGGGATTTCCATATCCGAAGATGTATCAGTTATCATATTGTCTAACTGATCATCTTACGAGAAGCAAAAATCTCATTTCATAGAAACTGCATAATCATGCTATTTCAATCCCACTCTGGAAGAAATCTACAGTTTTATCATGTGTATCTCTCACTAGGGAAGCAAATTTCTTCGTGCCATTAGGAATCTGGTGACTGCTTCTCTGCCTCTAGAAGATTTCTTGTGATTGCTTCTCTACCCTTGAAAGAAGTAACTGTCTCTTTTCATTTCCTCATTTGCTCTTGTTGTCGTTAGAATCTCTGATTTTCTAACACTGACTCTTGGTGTGTCATATATCTTTCTTCTTCATATAGAAAACCATTTTTTCAAAAATGATTTTTCAAAAGATCTCTTTTGTTTTTGAAAACTGAAACTCTCAATGTCTGTTTATAACAATGTTCAAGCAACTCTGAGGATTTGTATTAAATCTCTTAGTAAAAGTAATCTCAGATAAAGGTAAGTGATGAGATGACCTTCTGCTTTGGTTTTCAAAGTGTTCAAGCGATTGCTTGAATGTATTTTGAGGGAAAAGGAACAATTGCCTTTTATTTTTAGAAACACTCCTTTTATCAGCATGAATAATAATGAGTAATTATTTGCTACATCATGACTCTTTATGAAAAAGTCTCTTATATTTTGGGAACGCTGTTTATTAATTCAGGTTGCTTCCTTGATTAGAAAGGACTTTAAAGGCATGTAATGTATTTATGGCTCAAGGTTGTAAAAGAAAGAGGATTTCATAAGCTCAAAGAAAGTGTTTAAGGGTTTGAAAACTATAGATCACTGTTATCTTATCTTCATCTTTTCTTTTGCTATCTTGACAACAAAATGATACTAAATATTCCAAATTAGGAATTTTTTCTATTTGTTGGGAATTCTCTCAATTATTTGGAATTTTTTTATTTGAATTCCTTGTTGTCAGACTTCATAAGCTCACATGTCTTCAAGATGATTTCCATGATCATTTCTTTCGTTTTGCCCCCTAGTGTAGGGTGTGATCTTAGTTAAGGTTCTTATGAAAAAAAACTTTAAATAGACTTGGCTCAAATTGGGACTGCAAAGGATAATTTTAAAAGAAAGTGAAAGGAATATCAAAGATGGCCTTTCCTCATTTCAAGTAGGATCGGTTAAAACCAATAAACTTTGTCCACATCCAGCGTAATGTTTTGGATTTATAAGATACCATGTTTTGCGAGTCCATGTCAAGCTAATGTACTACCAACCATTATTCATGCTGATAAAATGTAAGTCGAAGACAGAATTTAAGTGATAGTTGTTCCAATTACGTGTTTTTGACTTGTATGGTCATCTCTTTCAAGAGAATTGCTTTGAACATTATCCTAAACAAATCATTGATTTATTTCATTGAAATCATAAACAAAATCAATTCTTTTAAAACCTCATTTAAGAAGAATGGGTTCTCTTGTAAAAAAAAACATTTGAAAGATCAGATTGTTGAGCCATTGAGATCATGCATGGGCTTTTTGGTGAGGTATATGCAAAGAGAATTTCCTGGCCAAAACTTCATTTCATTTGATTTTGATTGGATGAAATACATCATACATAATACTTTTTCATAGAATCAGAGTTCACGGGCCTTGGTAAATCATCTCCATCCATCCTAGTTAACAACATAGCCCCTCCGGAGAAAGCTTTCTTCACTACATATGGGCCTTCATAGTTTGGTGCCCACTTGCTTCGGTCTTCACTTGGTAGTGGTAAGATTTTTTTGAGTACAAGATCCCCCTCTTTGAATTCTCTTGGTCGGACTTTCCGGTCATATGCTTTGGCCATCCTTCTTTGGTATAGCTGGTGGTGACAAATTGCAGCCAACCTCTTCTCACTTATCATGTTTAGCTGCTCATATCTCACTTTACCCATTCAGCTTCTTCTAGTTCAGATTCTATTAGTACTCTCAAAGATGGAATTTCTACTTCCAAAGGCATCACCACCTCCATCCCAAATACTAGTGAATAAGGTGTAGCTCCAGTAGATGTTCTTACTGCTGTGCGATATGCATGTAGAGCAAAAGGAAGCATCTCATGCCAATCCTTGTAAGTGACTACCATCTTCTGGATAATCTTCTTGATATTCTTGTTTGCAGCTTCGACAGCACCATTCATCTTTGGTCTGTAGGGAGATGAGTTTGAATGTTTAATCTTCCACTTCACGCACAATTCTGTGATCATTTTTCCATTAAAATTCTGGGCATTGTCGGTCACTATCTTCTCAGGTGAACCCTACCGACATATCAAATCTTTCTCAATAAAACTCTTTACCACCTTTTGAGTTACATGGGCATAAGAGCTGGCCTCCACCCACTTTGTGAAGTAATCAATGGCTACTAAGATAAATTGATGCTTATTGCTGGCTTTTGGGTTGATTGGCCCAATCACATCTATTCCCCACATTGCAAATGGCCATGGTGATGTCATATTAAATAGAGGAGCTGGAGGTGCATTTATCTTATCACTATACACTTGACATTTATGACATTTCCTGACATAATCGATGCAATCTCTCTCCATGGTCATCCAGAAATACCCAGATCGTTGTAATTGTCTAGCCATCATATGCCCACTTGCATGAGTTGCACAAATTCCTTCATGAATTTCTTGCAATGCTACCTTAGCTTCGATTTCATCTAAACATCTTAGTAAAGTCCCATTGAAATTGAATGACCTTTTGTATAGAATTTCTCCATCCAGGTAAAATTCTAGAGCTAACCTTCTCAAGGTCTTCATATCTGCTTTGGATGCCCCCAAGGGATACTCTTGATATTGGATAAACTGCTTGATGTCATAAAACCATGGGTTCCCATCTATTTCTCCTTCAACTGAACAACAATGAGCTGGAAAATTTCTAATCTCAATGCAGATTGGTTGTACTCTTACTCCGTAATCAGTTTTGGCCATAGAAGCTAAGGTTGCCAAAGCATCAGCAAACTGGTTTTTGTCTCTTCCCATGTGGGTAAAATCTATCTCATCAAAGCCCTCAGTCAGTTTCGAGAGATATTGTTGATATGGTATCAATTTTTCCTCCTTGGTCTGCCATTCACCTTTCACTTGACAGATTATTAACATTGAATCCCCATAGACATCAAGCTTCTTTATTTTCATCTCCAAAGCAGCTTCTAATCCAAGGATACAAGCCTCATATTCAGCAGTATTGTTAGTGCATTCAAATTGTAGTTTGACTGAGACGGGATATTGCTTCTTGTCAGGTGAGATTATCACAGCGCCTGCTCCATTACCAGAAACATTCACTGCCCCATCAAAATACATGATCCACCAATCATTCTTTTCCTTGTCCTCTTCTACTATCAACACATCCTCATCCGGGAAGTCAAATTTCAAAGGCTCATAGTCATTGATAGCATTATCTGCTAGATGATCAACAATTACACTTCCTTTTACAGATTTTCTTGTCTTGTATACAATGTCATACTCAGCCAACATCACTTGCCATCTTGCTATTCGACTTGACAAGTAGGGTTTCTCAAAGATGTATTTAAGAGGATCCATTTTTGAGATCAACCAGGTGGTATAATACAACATATATTGTCGAAGACGCTTCGTACTCCATACAAGAGCACAACATAGCTTCTCAGTCACAGTATATCTGGATTCACAATCTGTAAACTTCTTACTCAGATAATAGATAGCTTGCTCCTTTCTTCCAGACTCATCATGTTGTCCCAACACACAGCCCATTGCTACCTCAGTTACTGTCAAATACAAGATCAAAGGTCTTCCAGGCACAGGGGGCACGAGTAAAGGTGGATTCTGTAAGTATTGCTTTATTTTATCAAAAGCCTCTTGACAATCTTTGTCCCATATACCAGGGTTCTTTTTCCGAAGTAATCGAAAAATTGGCTCACATGTTGTTGTTAACTGAGATATGAATCGAGCAATGTAATTCAAACGTCCTAAGAAACCTCTTACTTCTTTCTCGGTCTTAGGAACCGTCATAGCCTGAATTGCTTTCACTTTATCAGGATCGACCTCTATTCCTTTATTGCTTATCACAAATCCTAGCAACTTTCCAGACTTTACCCCAAACGAGCATTTTGAAGGATTCAGCTTCAACTGATACTTTCTTAGTCTTTCAAATAATTTTCTTAGAACCTGAACATGATCTTCTTCATTCTTAGACTTGGCAATCATATCATCCACATACACTTCAATCTCTTTATGCATCATATCATGGAAAAGTGTCACTATTGCCCTTTGATACGTGGCTCCAGCATTCTTCAACCCAAATGGCATCACTTTGTAGCAGAATGTTCCCCATGGTGTGACAAAAGTGGTCTTCTCTTTATCCTCTTCAGCCATTTTAATCTGGTTATAACCAGAAAATCCATCCATAAAGGAGTAAGTTGAACTCCTAGCAGCATTGTCTACCAAGACATCTATGTGAGGCAAAGGAAAATCATCCTTCGGACTGGCTTTGTTTAGATCCCTGAAATCTACACATACTCTGATTTTGTTATCTTTTTTTGGTACCATCACTATATTAGATACCCATTGAGGGTATTTAATAACTTCTAGAAAACCGGCATCCCACTGCTTCTCTATCTCTGCCTTGACTTTGAGCACAATATCTGGGCGAGTTCTTCTTAATTTCTGCTTAACAGGTTTACATCCTTCTATCAAAGGTAATCTGTGTACTACAATATCAATGTCTAAACCAGGCATATCTGTATAAGACCAGGCAAACACATCGATATACTCTTGTAGTAATGAGGTTAAACTGCATCTTTCTTCTGTAGTGATCAGAGTTCCAATCTTTAACTCTCTTTTATCTTGCTCGGTGCCTACATTTATCACCTCTAGTTCTTCCTTCGCAGGTTTCCAAGCATGCTCTGACTGTTCTACCCGTCTAGCAAACTCTTCATCCCATTCCTCTTCATCCATTGCAATCTCATCCTTATCAAAGTTTGGCCATTCATTTTCAATGCAATATGTTTGTGGATTTATGGAGGATTCACTTTCAGAATTCCTGAAAGTGGAAGGTGTTTTTTAGTGTGAATGCATATCTTGTAGCCAAACAAAATAAAAGGAATTCAACAAATACTGATGAAAATGCTTGATCTCAATATTATTTTAAAGGTTGACTCAACAATTATGAAAAGACCTTATGTTGTCATCTTGAACCAAGATTTCCAACTAGGTATAAAATCACAAAGCAAAGTACAATGCAAAGCACATAAAAGCAAATATAAGTAGACACTTAATCATTACTTCTTAAAAACAATTGGGGCTTCTTCAATCTCCCAATTCTGGAATACTTCTTCAACTGAAAGCTTTCGCACAAAAGCGTTGGTTGGAGCTTCTTCTAGAGCATGGACAGTTAACTGTGGTAACAATTCATCTTCTTTTATTATTATTGGCTCATCATCACAGTTCCAGCCTTTCTCTTTACCTTCTTCTACATTGTTGATATCCATGACAGCAAGTTTCTGTCCCAAGACTTCCATCATGTTTTCAGGTTTCATCACATATGCTGACTTTGGAAAAGAAACATGGATAGGTGGGATTGCAATGTCTTCTTCCTCTGGCTTTCTTCCTTCTATTCTGGCCAACCTTCTCTCTCGCTTTATCCTAGCAGCTCTCTTATGATCATCTTTCTTAGGCTTGAAGCCAAGCCCAAACCTCTGATCAACGGTCTTAATTTTCATCATGTTAACTCTTTTACTATTTCCAGCAATTAGATCATTCTGGAATGGCAGCCCATGTTTTAAAAAGCATTTAGCTATCATTCTAGCAGTACTAGAAATAGCTGGTCTTCTTAACACAGTATTCTCCGGTACCCATTCGGTGTTCACAATCTCGAAGGCATGGAGATCTCCATCTTTGCAATCTTCTGCTTCAATATAAGGGACCGCCACATATACCTTGGTAGCACATTCAAAGCTGAACCATTATCCACAAGCACTTTGCCGATCAGACAGTCCTTATATTTCACAGTGATATACAAGGGCTTGTTATGCCCAGTCCCTTCCGGGTC
The DNA here is from genome assembly GCF_000495115.2 of Populus euphratica. Lineage (NCBI taxonomy): Eukaryota > Viridiplantae > Streptophyta > Magnoliopsida > Malpighiales > Salicaceae > Populus > Populus euphratica. Next base: position 254,954 of record NW_011500150.1, on the reverse strand, counting down.
TAGCTCATCTTCAGTAAAATATAAGTAATTAGAGGCTTGAATTCTTCCCACCAAATGCTCCATTGTATCCTGAGTAATATCCTGTGGCACATATGCTTCATTCAACACCTTTTGCAACGCTTTACGGTGTAACTCAGAACTCAAGATAAGTGACATTAAAGAGATTCTAGCAGGAGTTTTCTTCAACTGATCTACTATACTATACTCACTATGCTTTATCAACTTCAGAAATTCATTAGACTCCTCTTCACTTATGGGTTTGTTCACTTCCATATCTTTAAAAGCCTCAACTGTTTCTTTTCCTTTAGCTTTCCTCTGCCTCTCTAATTCTTCTGGTGTAAAACATCGACCACTTCGAGTTAAACCACCGATTTCTGTATGGAAGACAGGAGTAGGATTTTTAACATTGAAAGCATACCCATAATTGTAAGGCATTGTGCCATAACTTCCATTATTGGTACATACAGGCTTGATTAGGATTAGTTTTGGCGGACCACCCAAAGTTGGTTGGAGTCTACAAACCTCTCTTTTTTTCTCCTGGCCGCCTATCATCCCCACTTCACTGCTTTCTTCTTCACTTTCTATCCGTATCATGCCGAAAATCAACATCCTTTTCACTCTTTGGTGAAATTCTTCGCAATCATCAATGTGATGTCCCACCTTGGCATGAAACTTACAGTAATTATTTCCATTCATTACTGGTTCAAACTCGGATAAATATCCAGACTGTACCATCATACCGTACAGTTTTTCCATGGAAACCTTCAAAGTTCTTTCCTTCTTACCTTCTACTCCGATAGCATTCACCCCTCCACTACTTGTAGCATGATTGGGTAAAGGGTTGGAATTCATATTCGGTGCATCATCAAAAGTTATCCATCCAGCTTTTATCAATTGAAGGAGCTTGTTTTTGAATGCATTGCAGCTTTCAATGTTATGCCCAGCAATGCCAGCATGATATTCACATGTCATATCAGGCTTATACCAATTTGGGTATGGAGGTTGTAGTGGGGTTAAAGGAACAGGGGCCACTTGCCCAATACTCAACAACTTCGAATACATTTCTCCCAAGGGAAGTGGTAATGGTGGCAATCGTTCTTGGGTTCTTTGAAAATTCCTTCTTGTAGGATTAACAATCTGGTTACTTTGTTGGTCATTTGGTTGGTTTTGCTGGTTGGTAGGGAAAGGTTTAGTGAAGTTTACATTTGCAACTTGTTGGGTAGGTATTTGGAAGTTATAGTGATGGTAATTTTTCTTCTTACCCTTGTACCCTCCTTCCATATTGTTCACCTCAGGCTCCTTCTTTTTCCCGATAAAGCCTTTCTTCTCAGTAGGCTCTAACATTCTCCCCATTCTTATTGCTTGTTCTATCCTCTCAGCAATAGTTACAGCATCATAAAAGTGCTAAGCTGAACTACCCACTAAGTGTTCAAAGTAGGGAGATTTAAAAGTGTTGGTAAACAGAGTGACCATTTCTTTTTCTAACAAAGAGGGTTGCACATGGGATGCTTTTTCACGCCATCTCAAAGCATATTCTCTTACAGTCTCTTTGTTGCCCTTCTCCATGACTAACAAGCTTGACCTGTCCGGGGCTACCTCCATGTTGAATTTGTATTGCTCCACAAAAGCTTTGACCAAATCTTTCCACTTTCTGATCTTAGTATTATCTAGTCTTGTATACCAACTTAATGCTGATCAAGAAAGACTGTCTTGAAAGAAATGGATGAGAAGTTTCTCATCATTCACCACTTCTGCCATCTTATTGCAATAAGATTTAAGATGAGTGAGTGGGCATTCAGTTCCCATATACTTGATAAATTCTGGTACCCTAAATTCTTTGGGTATAGCTACATTTGGGACTAAACACATCTCTGCAGCATGAACAGGATCATATAAGTCTGCCCCTTCGACTGCTCTCAATCTTTCTTCTAGAGCGGTCAGTTTGTCATAATCAACAGGTTTAGAGTATCTCATCTTATGTGAGTCATCAGCTGTCAAGTTTATGATCGGCACTTGTGCTGGTGGAACATTGGCAGTGAACTGCTGTTCAGATGAAGAAGGATTTGCTCCTAGATTTTGGGAAGTGAACACGAAAGGAGCTACTGGAGTAGATATAGCTGGAGTTGCAACCGTTGGCTGAGTAGAGGTATCTTCTCCAGACTTGGATACTAGGGCCTGCTCGAGTAGACTTGTAAGTCTTGCGATATCATTTTTCATGCTCTCCAACTCCCTTTGATAATGAGCCTCTAGATGTGCTCTTTCTTCGTTCTCCATTATCTTTCTTCGAAGTCGAGTGTAATGAATTTTATGGTCTTTTGGGGGACCTATATTTCAACCTGGATGAATGCCATAAAAATGAATGAAATGCACAAATGGATGCAAAATGCTATATGGATGATGTATGCCTGTTATTTGTTTTAGGTTTTCCTTTAACTTATGATGAGGAATAGACCAGATCAGATTCTCTTAAAAAGTTCTCACTGAGGACTCCAAACCTACAGGAACTTGAACCGATTTAGGGAAGAAATTTGATGGCATAAATCCATATCAAAATAAACATTTTTCATAATAAAAAAGATGATGAAATTGTCTTTTATTGGTTTACAATATCAGAATTACAACAAGTCAATCTTTCCAAAGCCTTGGGCCGTCATATGCTGCTATCTCATTAATCCCATCTCTGATTAGCCCAAAAAACTGATGGAATTCATTTCTAGTCATTGGTTCACCATCTGCTATTTGTTGGGCCATGCTTCTTAATCCTGAAGCATAATTCTTGGCATCATCTGCTTGTACATGATAGCGCATAGCTTCAGAAGCCCAACATTCTGCTTCTTTTTCTGCATTTTCTTTTTCTGATGATAAGGTTTGCTTAATGGAAAGCAAATGGTTCACCTGCTCATCTAAATTGGCAATCACTGCATCTTGATTTTGACACTGTTCCTGAAGTGATTTATTTGCCTCTTCCAACTTTAATGCTATTTCCTCAGATTTTGATGCTCTTTTAACGCATCTCTTCACGTTGACATCTTGCTTCCTCTTATCTTCTGACAGAAGTGCATATTTTTCTTGTAGTCGCTGGAACTCAAGTTGTTGATGTTGTAGCTGAGTTGACAAGTCATCCTTTTCCTGTTTCGTGATAGCCAATGCTTTTTCTCGGATGGCTAGATTAGATGCTAACTTTCTTTTTTTAGCCGTTAACTCTTCTACTTCAGAATTCAAATCTAGGTTGTAAGATTCTTGTTGAGCACGAACCTCTTCATGTATGTCTTCAGCAGACTGAATCACAGACCTAGATGGCCCTTCAAATGGAGGAACTTTGTACCCTTTCCCTCTCTTCTTCTGCCATATTGGATATCCTTTAGTTGTTTTTCCTTCTACCCTATTAACAGAAGTAACCCTACCAGGATGCTTCCATGCCTTTTTCACTGACTCTAATAATTTCTTTGAGGTCTTGAAATCTTCATAGAATGTTGCCAGCTCGGTAGTTCTTGGAATAAACTGCTCAAATCCAAACTGTCGTAAAACCATGTTAGGACAATAACTAATACAGCAGCGGGCTCCTATCAACGGGACCCATGGGTACTCACCACAATATGCTAGATAAGATTTGAAGTAAGAATATCGACTCCTCCAATGAAATTGAGATTTACTCAAACTCAGAAACATTGATTCCCATGTAGTTCTTCCTACTTCATGCAAATGTTTTTCAGCAAAATTCTCCAATTTAGAATAAAGATGCCATGGGGTACCAACCAAACCTGAGATCTTCCCCTCAATCATGTGACTCACAGTCCAAACAAACAAAAGCTGCAAGCAACATCTTAAACGACCTTTTCCGGCTTTTCTACAATAATTCAAAGATGAGAGAGTTTCTGCCAATATTGCTGTAGCAGGATTAATTTTGAGGGTCACCACATTTTTAAATACATTAACAGCCTCAAAATCGATCATTCCCTCGGCAGATGGGAAAAGAACCAAACCATATATGCCCAACGCCAAAATTCTCAATCGAATTTCATTGCTTTCATCATGTAGTCTCCTCTTGAATATGGCTTCTAGCTCATTCCAAAACCAACCCTGGTTGTTTCCTCGTTTAGTTGCATGTGATTTTGCTAGTTGACAGTCTATCTGGGTAATCCAAGCAAAGTTAGAAAGTGCATGCTCTATAGGTGTGTAAAAGTACACCTTTTCTGACTTGGGACAATTTAGCAAAGATCCATACTCCTCGATAGTAGGAGTCATATCCACAGTATCAAAAGTGAAACACCGATATTCTGGATCCCAAAAACCTATCATGGCTTGAAAACAGGCATGTTGGACCCTAATTTTCAGTAAATGTGCCAAGTCCCCATATTGTTTCTGAAAATTGACCTGATCATGAATAGATAACATTTCCCAACAGTTCAGTAGTTGTCCTGTACCAAGTGGTCTGTCATCTAATTTAACCTGTGCCGGTAATTGAGGCTCGAATTCTGATGGCAAACAATCCCCTTCATCATGTTGGCTCAATTCTGATCTGGTCAAAAATTCCTCAATAGTATTGGTTTTTTCCATCTCACACTTCCTATAAGGATCGGTGGAGATATAATGAGAATATGGAATGTATATGAAAATGTATGTTAATGCATTGACAATTTATTTGTGTCTTATATCCTACTTGATAGGATTTAACTCATAAGGTTTGGTTTAATTTATTCTATCCTTAAAGAAATTATTTGGTTCTTAGATTGCCCGAATTACTTGTGAAGTAATCGGCCTCTTAACCTTATGCAACATGAGTATGGGATAAAATTCCACAATACTCGTTGCATAGGGTGAGTTACAATCCAAGCGAAAGTCCAGATGAGCATCAGTGGACATAAGTCACACTTACCACTTGAATCTTTCTTTTCTAATCTTAAAAAGGACGAAGCTCGGGTCCAGAGCTTTTATGGGTTCATCGTGAAGTGTGTGAATACACAAATAAATATCATGCATGCATGTGACAATATGAAAAATTGAAAAGAATTACAGTAACAAATAATGTAAATAAAATAAATGCCAAAAATAAATAGCATATAAGAAAAAGTATATGAAAAGCAAACACAAGTAGTAGGTTCAACCCTAAGTCCCCAGCGGAGTCGCCATTCTGTCGCTTCACGACGTCGGGCGACGGCTCCACTCCTCTTTTTTGTTTGTTTTTTTGTTAAAACAAAAGGAATTTAATTTTTTATTTGATTAGGGGGAAATAAAGATTTTATTTGGAGTCGCCATCTAGTAATTTGAGGGAACTAGAAATCCAAAATTAGACACTAGTCCCAGAGATTCGGATACTGGGTTAGTTATGATTAAGGGAAGGTAGACACCACCCTTAAAACATCCTTTCAGAGAAAGGTTTCCTTTACTTGTGTGTTTTTCTTATTTTGATTCAAATGCTATTATATTTTGAGCTTATTTGTAAATTTTTAACATATTTAACGTCGGTCCCTAAAAATAGGAGACGCGTTAAAAATGACATCAGTCCCTAAAATTAGAAGACTTTGTCTAAAATGTCGACGTTTATCCCTAAAAAGGAGAGTTACGTCTGATTTACCAAAATAAATAATAATGGACATAATCCATATTTGGTATTTAAATTTTTGACATCGGTCCTTTTCTGTAAATAAAAGAGACGTGTCGAAAAAATTTATTTTATAAAATAAAAATTATTTTGATATCATTCACAAATAGATATATCAATTCTTGAAAATTGGGTTTTTGACCTATGAACAGTGATATGATAAAATGGGTGTTAAACCCGCGTCGTTATTTATTTTGGTTTTCTTTTGTTTTTTTTTTTTTCATGCAAAAATTTACAAGTATTTATATATAAAAATATCAAAAAATACCATAAAATATCATAAAAAATTACCTGAGCACCCCTATATAGGCAAAAGACTGAAATACCCTCGGATTTATCGAAAATTTACGAAAATGCCATTGGACCCGCGGTTACTGTTCACGGGCGAAATTTTCCGGCGAGTTTCCGGCAAAAGATAGTCGAATCTGGTAGATCTGAGGACAAGGATTCTGATGGTGGTGGTCTCGTTGTCCGTTGATGGCTGAGGAGGGAGAATCGACGACTTGAAGGTCGATTGGTCGATGTCGGTCGCGGCCTTTTTCCGGCCGCATTAGCCGGTAACAACGTGTTCAACGGCCGGGGTTTTGCTCAGGGGGAGGCGATGCACAATTCTGTGGTGGTTTCACGGCTTGAGACGGCCGGAAATGGGAGATCCGTGGAGAGAGAGAGAATCGCCGGCGATAGGAGAGAGAAGCTCTGGGTTTTGATCTGGTGTGGACGAGTGTATGGTGCACTCCTGCGTCTTAAGGCTGTGAACCGCTGGATCTTGGATGAACAGATCGTGCGGCTGTGATTCGTTTGATCTCCAAGTTGATCGGACGGTCAGGATTGAATGGGCTAAGATCTGGTGTGGCGCGGTGTACTGAGTGCTCGGTATACCTGCTGACGTGGCGCAACCAGATCGAAGGGCATATTATTTGAACGGCTGAGATTGATTTGGGTTTTAATCTGGTGTGGTAAAGCCTATTGTATCCTAAGAAATCAAAGGCTCAGATCTAAACACTATTAGATCTAACGGTTGGGATATTTTTGGTATTTTTTAATTTATTAAAAAAAATTTAATATCTTACTAGGGTGCAGAAAAAGTATGAGAAAAATGAATAGTACCCAAACAGTAACTCAAATAATAATACGTGAATTTGAGAATTGAGAATCAGAATGAATTTTTTAATCTTTTTTTCCTTGTTTTTTTTTGTTATATTTTTTTGTCATGAATAATAAGATAAAATAACATTCCAAAAAATTTTAGTGAATCCAAAATTGGGTTACAACATGTATTATCCAATATATCATCCATCCTTCTGTTTGGAAAAAATTCACCAAACAATCTAATTTTTAATCAACTATCATGTCAAACTTAGTGATTCTAAGGCTTGTTCTTATTCATACCGGCATTATTAACAAGTCTGATTCAATGTCTTTTTTCTTCAAAATAGTAAAGGTAACAACTTTTGTCTATTATATTTCAATAATTTCATCAAGACTTCAAACCTACCAACCTGGTTCCTTTAATGGTAGGATTAGTTTGGTTGTATTTACGAAGTAATAAAACCTCATTCTTTAATTGAAAATGACTACATTTATTTCAAATATAATTTTAAAGCTTCAGAAAATAAGAAGAAATTCCCATTAATCCTCATGTTTTGTTCTAAATTCTGTCCTTTAGGTCTATTCTTCATATTTTTACTATAATTACTAGCATTGGTACCTCATCCTCATCAGAAGATATAAAGGACAATGGTGGAATTCCTTTGCAATATAAAGCAAAAGTTCAAAACATGTTGTAATGGCTTCAACAATACCAGAAGGCCTAAATTATTGACCCAGATCCTCAATTCAAATTTCTAGCCTAAAGATCTCATGCTTTTACTCTTCTTGCCTCAGCTAAATCTAAAAAAAAGAATATTTTAAAATCATGACACAGCTCCTATAAAGCATAAAAAATCATGAATCCTTTTCATCTTCATCATTAGGTTCCATTGTTAGCCTAGCTGATGACAATAAAGATGATTGTTATGAAATTCTTCCTCTTATACAAAAATAATATATACTTATTGTAAAAACAAAGAGTATTTTTCTAGGCCTAAAACTATTCTGGCTCATTCACAAATCTTGTTGGCCCAACTCCTCTTCTCGGCACAAATGGTCAAACTAGCCAGATTTCAATTCAACTTTTTACAAAAGCTAACCCCTACTTGCAAAGGATGATAAACAACAGCAGGTAGTTGTTTCAACTTTTAAAAAAGTTGACCTTCACTTGCAAAGGATGGCAAACAATAAGTAAGGAGCTTTTCTAACTTTTCAAAAACCAAATCATCTGCTTTATGAAATTTTGAAAAAGTCAATCTCAAACCCCTTTATATAAAGAGACTCTTCCCAAACATTAGAGGCTACATAGACAAGTTCATCTATAGAAGGCATCAAAATACTCTCATTTTGTAATTCCTAGTTAACTCTATATTGCCATCTAAATATCCTACAAATAGATCTTTATTCTTGAATCCAAAACCAAAGAACTTATATCTCCTATAATAGTTTCAAATTACATTGTTACCTTGTTTGATCCAGGTGCAAATTTGAATTATATTAAATAAGAAATAGTTATTGCATGTAAAACTCAAGCATTAGTTTTTAATAATAGGTTTTATCTCAAAAATTTCTTTGTCATTACTCATGATATTAATCATCAATAGAAAATAAAAACAAGTACATGGCATTGTTACTTATAAGAATGATGTAGACATTTGGTTACAGGTTTGCAACAGATATATTTGATTACAAAACAAAACTATAAAATAAAAATAAAATAAACTTCTAATGTGAATGAAAAGGCAGGTCTAAGAATGATAGGATCCTCTAACAAACATAGAGCATACTTAATTTTGCAAAAATATATATATAGAATAACAAGAAGAATTTATATATATATAGGAGATTTAAAGGAATCTTACTTAAATTTATATAGAAACTAGTATAGGAGATATAAATTCTTTAGTTTTGTATCCAAGAATATGGATCTGTTTATAGGATATTTAGATGGCAATATAATGTGTTACAGGGAATTACAAAATAAAAGTATTTTGATGTCTTTTATAGATGAACTGATCTGTGTAGTTCTGACTCTAAAGTTTGGGAAAGCCTTTTTATAAAGCAAATAATTTGCTTTTTGAAAAGTTGAAAAAGTTGTCTCTTTATTGTTTGTCATCCTTTGCAAGTGAAGGTCAGCTTTTTGAAAACTTGAAAAAAATTTCTATTATTGTTTGTCATCCTTTGCAAATGGGTGAAAAAATTATCTAGTGTTGTTTGTCATCATTTGCAAATGGGGGTTAGCTATTTTAAAAAAGCTAAATTAGAATATGGGTAGTTTTAACCACTTATGTTGATAATAGAAGTTAAACCAGTAAGATTTAAGAATAGGCTAGAATATTTCTAGGCCTAAGAAAATACTCTTCCTTTTTTTTACAATAAGTACACATTATTTTTGTACATGAGGAAGAATTTAATAACAATTATCTTCATTATCATCAACTAGGCCAACAATGGAACTTAAGAATAAAGATGAAGAGGATTCATCATCTTTGATGCTTTGTATAAGTTGTTTCATGATTTTAAAATATTGTTCTTTAGATTTAGTTGAGGCAAGAAGAGCAAAAGCATGAGAAATTCAGGCTAGAAATTTGGATTAAAGATTTGAGTTTACAATTTGGGCCTTCTAGTGTTGTTGGAGTCATTCAGTTACAATAGGTTTTGAACTTTTGCTTTATATTGCAAAGGAGTCCCATCATTTTGCTTTATATCTTCTGATGAGGATGAAATACTCATGCTGGTAATTATAATCAAAATACAAAGAACATAACCAAAGGACAAAGAATTTGGAACAGACATGAGAATTGGTGGGAATTTCTTTTCATTTTCTAAAGGTCTAAAATTCTATTTGAAATAAATGTAGTCATTTTCAACTAAAAGGTGGGGTTTATTATTTCTTATATACAACCAAAGTAATCCCACTATTAAAGGAACCAGTTTAGTAGGTTTGCAATCTTTATGAAATTATTTGAGAAGATCTTTCTTTCTAAAAGGACTTATGGTTAATAGCTTGTTAAGCCAAAATTAATTCTAATGAATTGGATAAAGATTTTACCTAATGTTGTACTTGTAAAGAGTGTTCTTTTTTTTTTATATAATTGCTTCATACCATGATTTGATTGGTTTTGTAGAGAAATTTGTTGATGCAAGTAGTTTTGTAGGGTCTTGAGATTTGAAGACTCGGACTTTGTTTGTGGGTCTTCACTTTTGTCTTTGGATTTGGATTTGGGAGGCATAAAGACTTGTTTTGGAGGAATTCTCTAGTTAGAAAATCAGGAATAAATTTATATCTTCTTTTATATATTCTATATTGAAATAAAAAAAACACTTAATATAGTTTGGTATCGAGCAAAACTCTATTTTGAAGCAATATTTTAAATATATTTTTGTAAAACTTCTTAAGCAAATTTGCAATCAATACGCAAAAAAAAAAATTGATTTAGTAAATTTGAAATTTTCTAATGCATAACACAATACTAAGAATTTCTTTTTTAATAATAGAGTAATTATTTTGGCAATCATTCTAATGAGCAACAATAAATTAAAGAATTTGTTCTTTTTTCTCCTAAACTTGTTTAAGGATATCCCGTACCCCAATTCGAAGGCATCTATCTCAACTATTTTAGGAGCTGAGGGATTGGCAATGTATAGATAAGGAATCTTTTGGACCTATTTTTAAATTTTTCAAATAATTCTAGTATGTCCATCAGACCAAGGAACAGGGTTCTTTTTTAGTTTGTCATGTAAGGGTTTTGTTATTCTGCTCATATTGGAATAGAAATCTAAAGCATAATTAAGACTTTCTAAAAATCTTTGTAGTTAGGTTTTATCTAGGATTTTATCAGGAAATTTATTGATAAAAGTAAAAGATCTCTTTATAGTTGTGATAGTTTCTTTAGAGATATAATGATCAAGAAAACAAATACGAGTTTGAAAAAAAGAAATTTTTTTTTTTAAATGACTAAACCATTTTTCTTTGCTATATAAAAGAATGTTTGTAAATGTATGAAATGTCGTTTTATATAATTTGAGAAGATAAGAATATCATTAATATTTATGATGCATAATTTTGCATATGCATTGACATCATTCATAATTCTTTAAAATTTAGAAGGAGTATTTTTTAGTCTGAATGACATGACATCTCACTCATATTGAACCAAATAGAATTGTAAATGTAGTTTTGTACCGATATTTCAGATGAATTTGAATTTATCAAAATCCTGAGTTTATATCAAACTTTGAAAATATGAATGCAGAATATAAATTTTTGTAATAAATCTTTTTTTTTAATTGGATATCTAATCTATTTTAAAGCCTTGTTCAGAGGTTTACAATTTATGACAATTCTTGTATGTCTCTTTCAATTTCATGATTTTTGTTAACATAAAAAGCTATACACAACCAATGTGATCTAGACTTTTATATAAGACCTTTAGATTCTAAGTTTTTTTTATCTCAAGACGGTAATATTGTTCTAATTCAACATTCATTTGAATAGGCTTGCTTTATTAGGAATTTGTTTTTCATTAAGACTATTATCATAAGAAAGATCAACAACATGTTATTTTCTCTTCCAAAAGACATTTGGTAAATCATAAAATATTTTTTTTCTATCTTGCTTTGAAATTCTGAAATTCTTTTTTACAAAATAGAATTTTTTAATTGCTGTTAAATTCTTTATAAAAAGACATCATTTTTTAGATGCATGGGATGAGTTTATTTTTCTTATATCAATGCATTGATGTAATGAGTATAAAAAGAACATGCTTTAAGTAAATTTAAATTCCTAGTCTTTGGCTTTTCTAGGAACATAAAAACAAGTTTTGAACCATCAATTTTTGAAATAATGTTTTCATGATCAATTTTCTAATGAGAAATTATATTAATAAAAGGAGTGCCTAGAATAATAGTATAATTAATATCATTAGTAACGATATAGAAAGTTTTTCAATAAATCTTGTTATTAAAAACTAATGCTTGAGTTTTATATGCAATAACTAATTTAGTTTTGTTTGTTGCTAAAAGGTTTTTAATACAATTTTGGAACTATTTCTTCTTTAATACAATTTAGTTTTGCACATGCATCAAACAAGGTAATAGTGTCTATTTTAAAATCATTTAAAATAGTTTTATACACACACATATATATCATGCATAATTGGTACTTTGAAGAGATTAAGTCGGGTTTTCTACTTTTTCATCCTCTTTTTCTTGCTATTCTTTTTTTCATAAGCACCCAACAAGTTTAGATAGTTCCATATAAATAGAATAAAAAATGTATATTTTGTCTAACATGCAATGTAGTTTGTCTTAGGTAGGATGCTGAAAGATGATTGTCATCTTTCTTTTACATAACCAGACCTTTAACATTATCTTTGCAAGACCAATTAATAAGTTTACTAATTATCTTAATAGTTAGTGACGACTCTTTTTCTTCTTTTTTTATTCTCTCAAAAATCATCATCTGAATGTCTTTTTTGTGACAACACTTATAATTTAAATCATTATATTTTAAAAGAGATGAAACTTAAATTCTGGTGATCAATAACTTAATTAAAGAGGAAACAATACAATATGAAAAATTCTTAAAAACAACAGAAGAAAAGCTAAAAGTAGAGAAAATATACATATTAATAAAGGTTTTTCAAGAAACTTATAATAGTCCTTAGTAGTTTTTAAAATTAAAATATACTTTTTTGCCTCTTATTATTTGAAGCTTTTCCATTAGTCCATGTTATACTATATGAAATAAAAATAGACACTGAAAAATAAAAACACTTTTTATTTCATAATGACTTGATGTGGTTGTCATATTATAAATATTTTACAAGACAATACACACACACAAAAGACATATACCAAGACGATTGTAGCTTCAAGAAGGATAAAACAAGTATACATTGTTAATCATTTTATGGATTTGCTTTTAGCTAGGAGAGTTATGTTTTTTCAATGATATTTTACAACTAATGGTCGTTGTAAACCAAAGTTTGTAAACAATATATTATAGCAGGATATTTTGAAAATAACATGCATATTGATAAACCCAAATTTAATGGATCTAAAAACCCTAAAAGCCCAAAACTTGTGGTATCAAGCAACATGCCTAAGAAAAACCATTCATGGGCTCAACCTATAAGAAAAGCTCAACCTAGGAGAAAAGTCTAGCTCTCATGGGCTTAGTTTTAGGGAAGAGTCCAATGCCATGAACTTAGTTTAAAGGAAGAGTTTGGCCTTCATGGGCTCAGTCTTAGGGAAGAGTCTAGCCCTCATGGGCTCAACTTTGAGGAAGAATCCAATCCTATGAGCTTAGTCTAAGGGAAAAACCCAGCCCTTATAGGCTCAATCTTGAAAAATAGCCCAATGTCACAGGCTTATCCTAGAAGAAAAGCCTGGCTCTCATAGGCTCAGCTTGGAGGAAGAGCCAAGCTTTTATGGGTTTAATCTAAGAGAAGAGCCCTGCTCTCATATACTTAACCCAAAGGAAGAGCCCTACTCCTATAGGTTTAGTTACATTTTGGATCTTTCTCTCCCTACACCATTAGGTGTATAAAAAATCTCTTAATGGCATATGATATTTTCATCGTATTAATGATTATGGAAGGGATATTTTTCTCTTATTAATGTATATGCCAGAGATATTTTCCCTTATTAATACTTATGTAAGAAATATTTATCCCTTATTAAAACTATCAAGATAAAATTACACTATAACACCTTTTCTCCTAAAAGGACAAAATTCATGGGTTGTAAATATCTTATAAATCCTTTAAGCTTCAGGTTCATAATCTTCATTCTTTACTCTATGTGTATGTGTAGAGTATTTCTCTCTAAAATATCATTGTCTTCTATCTCCAAACAAATACTTACTTAAGCATCTAAGAATCTTCAAATCTACCAAATGTGACTTTTTGCAAATACCAGCCACTTTGGCTTACCAAGCCTCAAGTATCGACTACCAACCACGTTGGCTAGGAAGAATGGAACAAAATGCTAGAATTAAGAGATTAACCAATTATTCAACACATGAGCCTTACTTCTAAGCTATTTAGGTATTTTGGGACATTATCACATATGTTATAGGAATTCAATTCATATTTATTAAGAAAATTTTTCAATCACACAATTAACTCCTACTAATTATAATTATTTTCTTCCAAAAGTATGTCCACACAACCTAAAATGAACAAACTTTGCTACGAAAAGATCTTAATTTCATTTTTTTTTAACTTTACATTCATAAAGGTTGTCATAACCTAATTTTTGACCCCTTATTTTTATTAAAAAAATTAAAATTTAAAAAAATATATGTTTTTAATATATTTGAGTCATTTTTAACATTTCTAGTGTTTTCTTAAAAGAATTCAGAATTCACAAATTCATTGTTAACGCGTTCAACTTTTAACATACTATTTTTTAAATCATTGATTGATTTTTCTTATCGAGTCAATGTTGACGTTGTTTTTTTCAAAAAAAATTAAAAAAATTAATAAAAAAAATATAATAAATGGATAAGGGGATAAAAGGTGAAAATAAAAAAATAAAGGAAAAAAGTAAATTTAGGTCGCTTAAGGATCAAGCAACTGAGGGGAAGACGAAAAAAAAAAATTACCTGTAAATAGTGAAGGAATCTCACACATAAAAAAAAGGCCAAAAAAAGATTAAAAAAAAAACCACCACCAGTAACCATAAGCACAACAATTGTCTTTTTCTCTCAACAACAAAACCATCACCAGCCTCACTAGTTATCAACCAAGTACTAGACTTGTCATCTTAACACCATTTTATTCCTTTCTCTACATTGTTAATTAGCTCCTTAGCCACAGCAATAGAAACAGCAACATAACCTTCACCGATATCGCCATTAACCACCATATTTAAACCTATTAACCCTATAGTCTTCTCATAATTACCAACCACCATATTGGCTACCATGAATTAGCCTTCGACTAAAAGGAAGAGAGAAACAGAATGAAAAGAAAAATAAAATCAATTCTTGTGTGGTTTTTTTTGTTTTGTTTATCTTGAGGGTGATGATGAAATTCACTGCCAACACAGGAATGAAGATGAGTAAACGCTACTCTTAATCCACTAGATTTTAGCATTCCATGAGCAGCAACACATGAGATCCACGTACCACCACAATTCTTGTACTCCTAGAATCTTCTAGTGTGGTTCCTTAGTTTCTAGCAACTTCTCTGAATTATTTCAATCTTTAGAAGATTGATTTTTCAAATTTTAAATGTTTAATATGTGTGTTTAAATTATTGTTGAATTTTGAATTTTGGTAATTTGCAAACATGTAATTCTGGGGTGTGTGAGTAAAAAATATAATAAAAAAGATGACGTGTGTGCGTTGCATTTTCCTTTTATTACTTTTTTATGTTGTGTTAAATAGATGGTAAAAAAAAGGATAAAAAGATAAAAAATAATAATAATTCAAAATGGCCAATTCTAAAAGTTTTTCATGCATATTTTCTAAAAAAAATAAAAATACATTTTTATCATGTTTTAAAAGTACAAAATGGATATCATAATCAACTAATGATTATCCATTAGGATTTGACTAAAATTTTAAAAATACCATAAAAATTAATTTGTTTAATTAATATTTAGGTATGAATTTTACAACATAATGCATACTTACAATATTAAAGTATATGAATTAACAACAATAAATGCATACTTTTTTCATGTTTTAAAAGTACAAAATAAATATCATAATCAGTTTATGATTATCTATTAGAAATTGACCAAAGTTTTCAAAATATCATAAAAAATAATTTTTTAATTAATATTTGAGTATGAATTTTACAACATAATGCATACTTATAATATTAAAGTATATGAATTAATAACAATAAATGTTAGGATTTAACTGTATCTAAAAAATAAGTGCAATACAGATAGATAATGTAGAGACTTTTTACAAAGAGATATATGCCTTAAACTTTAAATAAGGCCAACAAATAAAAACATAATTTAAAATAAAAATCAATTAACAATCCAACTTAACTTATACAGGGTACACTAAGGATGATGTGTCTTTTTCTCGCATAACTAGTTTCCTTATTCAAACTCTCGCATGTTATAGGTTTTATAGTAACTATAATAATAGGTGACAAGTCCCTTAAATCATAATTTTATAATTAAATTCAAAACACCTTCCAACTCAGGAGGCAGCCTTGTCAATTCAACGTCATGCACTTCACAACAGAAGTTATTATAATAATGGATATTTTAGGTTAAACTATCTCATTTAAACAACTAGATTAAAGCTCATAAAAATGGTGGACTTCTGATAATAATATTAATAGTTATTATTATCCTTAATTTAGATTTCTTTAGCTTTCATATAATGTGATTTTGACATGCGGAGGAGCTCCATGGAAGCAAGTGCATAAGATTAACTCATCATGGTAGATGGGTGTTTTACTCTTACAAGTTGATATGGTTTTGATACAACTAGAGACCAGTTGTGTCCCTTTTAATGGTGGGTTAATGGAGAAAAAGAGGGGTGGATAGAAATTAAAGAATGAGAGGGTGTCCATGAGAATGTCTTTGTGGTTGTGCATGAGGATGTCCATGTGCATGTGAAGCTGCATGCCCAGTGGTTGTCATCATCTTCTTGGAAATGAATAAAGAGGAGGGATCCCTCCTATGATAGGAGGAGGAGGAGGGTCCCCTGCCGGAATTCATCATGGCCATTACTCTTGTCTGTTGTGCATGCTACGTAGGTTTCATTGATAGCAATGGATTGTTACGGTTGCCAGTAGATTTTGGTCCATCTTTTGCTTCATTTAATTTCTAAAGGCGTACGTATCTTCTATGCGAAATCTTTTATAGGACTTGTGAATTGTCATGTTCCCTTTTGTTTTGAGATGATTTATCTGAGGTTCAGGAACAATTTTTTTTTTTTTAATAATTGAACCCTACTTTGAGTAGAACAGTACACAGCATTATACCCGTACAGCATGAAACATGATTTCCAGTTCGGCTATATTTGATTAAAGATTAGGTGATTCTTACTTAACCAAATACTCCAAGCAATTTCATATGAAAGGAGGTTTCTTGCTTTTCTCTAGAATCTACCATCTGTCAATGCTGGCCATTGAACCAGAAGTTGATCCATAGTCTTAGACCCCCCACCATGTAAGGAACTTCGTCCATAGTTTTCAAGAAAAGTAGCATTGAAGGAGAAGATGATATGCCGACTCTATCTCTGATGCACAAAACGGGCATGAAGCTTGCTCCAATGATAGAAGGTATCGGTTGATAAGAAAGTCTCTTGTACATGGATAATTTTGTACTATTATCCATAAAAAAAACTTTTATTTTTTGCGGTGCTACTCATTCCACCGCTAGCTGCTCATTCCAAATATTTGAAGTGAAACGCTGGAGACCTTGATATATCAACCTGTCAATCAAGATACAACAAGATTTTACCGTAAATTTTCCCTTCCTATCAATATTCCAGATTTTAGCATGGGCACCATTCAATTACAATTGGAAGGAATTAATCTGCTCCTCCCACTCGAAAGCTCTCACATTCCTTCGCCAAATTAAGTTCCAAATTCAGGTATAATGTGTCCATTCACCAATATCATGGATCTTTGTGGTTGGTTTAATGGATAGCTTATATAGTCTAGGAAATTGTACCTTTAAAGGGGTGTCTCCCAAGGACGTGTCAATCCAAAATGTAACATTTTTCCATGCCCTGTGACATAGCTAGAGCATCTTTTCAAGGCCTCAGAAGCATCATCTCCAGGATTGATCACAGACATGATTCCTTGCCAAATTCTAGATAGTTTGAAGAAGGTTGGAAGGCATATTTGAAAGATGGTTGGTGCTTTTTACAAATGAAGTCCTTCCACCTAGCCTTAATTACTTTCAGAACTAAGCCATACTACTAGTTGATGCCAGATGAATCAACACTAAAAGGCCTTCCACTGTTATGTTGAATAAAAAAGGTGACAAAGGGTCACCCCGTCGAATGCCACGACACGAAACTCTCTAGTAGGAGAGCCATTAACAAGGACTGAGAGCTGTGAAGTAGAAAGGCACTCATAATTAAGTCTTCTCCATTTGTTACCAAATCTCATGTATCCCATCACTTCATCAAGGTAATCTCACAAGACTGTATCAAAAGCTTTGTGAAAAGCTACTTTGAACATCATTCCTTCATTTGCTATCATAAACCCATTAGTGATCTGTCCACCTGCTATGAATGTTGTTTGGTTATCACTAATGAGGTCTTAGATGACGTGCTTTGGCCTCTTGGAGAGCACCTTCACCACTATTTTGTATATCCCATAAACCATGCTAATCGATCTGTAGTCAGAGAATCCTTTTGATACCTCAGTCTTTGGAATCAATGTTACATAGGCCAGGTTTACACCCTTTGGAAGCTTCTCTATTCTGAAAAAGTTAGCACTAAATCCATAATATCATGACAGATCAAGATCCAAGCCTTCCTGTAGAATTTGAAATTAAAACCCTCTGGTCCTGGAGATTTTGTAAAATCGCAGTCCCAAACTGCTTCTATAACTTCTTCCATTGATACTTCCCGTTCTAGCCAATTGGCCCTCTCTAAACTAAGCTTCTTAATTATAATCAGCAAGATCCAACTTAGCCCTCTTAGAGCAAGGCTTACTGAACAGGTTGGAGTAAAAATAGACTGCAGCTTCCTTGATCTCATTTGGGGTAGTATGAAAGATGCCATTATAGGTGATTTGAGATACGTTTTTATGGATTTTTCTCAAATTAGCTACTACGTGAAAAGATTTTGTATTGCGGTTACATATAGCACTGACTGTATGCACTGGAAATAGGTTAAATGTTCAATAGCATGGCACAAGATGTATGCTGATTATTGTCGCTACCCACGTATATTTCTTGAGGTCATAGTCACTGTTATTCGATCAATGGACGATTGTAAGCCTGGTATTAGAAAGAAAGGAAAGATGAGTGAGACTCAGATTTAATCTCATGCTTTAGTCCTCAAGAAGCTCACAATCAATTCTTTGAAAATACAACTTGTTTTGACCTCTGTCATAACCCCCGCGTTATGGTTCCGCTGAGCCATTATCCTAATGACGGACAAATCCTGGATTTGTCTCCATTGACAGTGCTGGAACATATGACCATTCAAAACATTCTTGTAAGAGCCTGGAATGCGCAGGCGGCCCGAGATTCTCCGTTCTAAACTTGGTATTGGTTAAATTTCACTGCTAGGACTGTCAAAAGGTTTTTGCCTTTCAGGTTAATCAATGAAATTATGATTAATGAAAAAAAAAATCAAGTAAGCAGGTGCTCATCTCGCCCCGGTAACTTGTAAAAACATGAAGTTCTAGTCAATCAAACTCCAACAATTTAAAGCATTCTATTAGAGACTACAGCATGCAAAGTTCAGAAGATTCGCATTTCATTAATGACATACTAACCCGGGATCTGTGTGGATCGTCGTTAATCTAAAATGAGTCGTGAATGGGCAGGCTAGTCAACGTTTATATGAACTGTTGATTGTGGTCTGGTTTAGGACAAAGGCTCCCCTCCGGCGCACAAAAAAACAAAAGGCAACACAAAACTTTAGTTGAGTTGTTGAGCACTATAGTTAGATCCATGTCCGTGGAACATGAAGTTTCTCTACTCTGTCAACAGTACAAAATCTAGCAAGTTCTGCCGAACTGAAGTAAAATTCAGAAATTCTTCCACAGTTATAAGAGCTTCACTTCTTGAGCAGGCTTATGATCTTCTAATATTTTGTTACTCAACTCTGCCCTCGTTTAAAACTCTCAAGACCATCTTGTTGATTTTCTCTTCACTTCCCCTCTTCTCTAATTCTACCACTTTCTCTACTGTTATCCTTCCTTTAATATTTTCCTCTTCTTTTCTCCTTCAATTTTTCAAACCCCGTTAGCCTAGCCCCAGCACTAGGAGTAGCAGCCTCGAGTTCATGTTTTTTGTTGCAATATCACTTACAATACAAGCTTCAAATCAAACTAAAAATCACCAAAACTAACACTCAAATTCATAGACTGATCACCAACAAGAGAAAGCAACCAATTCCTTTACAAAAATAAAGTCAAGCAAAAAATCATCAAATGGATCACAATTAAAAAAAAAAAACACCCATTTTGAGAAATGTCAAGGTGAACTACAATAACTGAAGCAAGCCAATTGAAAAGGCAAGCAATAATTGACGAGCGAAAACAAATCAAGAAGCTATGGTCCGATTGAGTCAAATAATTGATTCGAAGGACAATTCTGGCTTCGAGGTTTGCAGGCTTTCTGTTTCGTTTTTAAAAGGGGAAGCAAAGGGCAACTGCAGATGAAAGAGTCGTCGGCCGATGGGTATTTGTACCTCCTCCATGCTTTTTGCATTTTTCAGAGACGTGTAAAAATAGCATTTCGGGATTTTGGCTATTGAAATAGCTTTCCCGTTGGAAATGCTAAAAGAGGAGATAATAGCTAAAAGGACAATTTTTTTTGTTTTGGCTTTCCTTTTGCCTCCTGAGTTGAAGATGCTCTAACACCACCCGATAAACCAGAAGGTTAAAGCAAATTAATTACATCAATAGCACAAACCCATATGGAAGCAATATTCAGGTCTTTTCACCAGTTCTTGGCACTGAGCAAGAAATGTGCATACTCTACGGCAGTTATTCAGATGCCTCGCAACACTACTGTATCAATAAACTACTGCATTCTAAATATTAGGTCTGCAGTCAGATTCAGTGTCACTTCGTTGCAGAAAATGCAGCATTTTTTTTTCTTGTAAAGGGGTGGAAAATGACCAGCAACTACTTGATCATATTTCTTCTCTAGTGATCTCTTCTTGATCTGAAAGGGAAAACCTCTTCGAACATACTGATGACTGCTGTGACTACCAAATATTACAAGAGAATGTTCATTGAATGTAAGGTTTATCCAAAAAAAAACAACCACAGAATCAATTCGCACATAATCGGGAAAAATGAAATCACAAGCACAAATTGAGCCCCAAGCCTCTACGGGAACCCACCCCATATAAATGTTGATACCAAAGTCATAAAAGTGAGTTCTATCTTGCACCATGATAACAAGCCAAGCTGTTTCACATCTTCATGGCATTCTCAGTTCGTTTGGTCTTCAGCTCAACAGCATAAGACATGAAGCAAACTCCACAGCGAGTGCAAACTAAACCATTGTATCTGCAACTAAGTGCTTTCAGTTGGCTGGGCAGCAGATGTGGTTTTCAGTTGCTGAAAGAGTCCATTTTCAAGATCCAAGACAAGTTGGTTCTGTTTTCACCATGAAATAAGAGATAAATAAACTGAATGAAGTCAATCATGAGATGCAGACAAAATGGGAAAAATGAAATATCCAACAGAGTTGAGAATAGGACAATCCCGCTCTACTCCGTAGACCAGCTGAATCAAGTTCAATGGACTCAAAAAAGTGAACCATTTCATAGTTAGTCTTACCATAATATGCACTTGCTCTGGGTCAATGACCACAGCAAGATGCTACAAGCACCCTTGTAGCCTTGGAAAACAAAAAACTCATAAATGGTTGACTCTCTATGAATCTGGCCTATAACACACTCATCAACCATGAGTGAAAGTAGGGGTTAACTAGAGGCTCCATGCACCTTCATCCATTAAGATTCTCTAATTGAGTCAACTTCAGTTGCCTTAGTATGAAAAAGAATTCTTCCAAAAACAGAAAAAACAAAGCATGCAACATTTATGTCAATCAATTGTAAATAACCTCAGCTGACATAAATGTTGCTAATACCACAGCTCTCTCTACCATTCTCTAAGGATGAAGAATAGCACATCTTTGAAAACCCAAGTCAATATCTTCCTCAACACTGAACAATTGAGAAATTTCAGCAATTTTTTTTGTATACACATGGAGATTCTCCACGATATTAACCTGATAAGTAATCTGGTTAGTTTCTGTAATGATTTTTCCCATTCAAACATCTAAACCCCTCATTCTATGTAATTAATGTTTCACTAAAAAAACTTAACCTTCTTATGAAGACAGGTAAGACCTCTTTCATGCTAATTGCCATATTAAGCATATGCTAGAGTACGAAAATAAAAGACAAACAAGCCCCCCCCGGAACAAAA